>NC_089765.1:23019043-23026543 GCF_040412425.1 Macrobrachium rosenbergii | reverse complement strand
ACATTAGAAGCACACCACGCAGTGTCATGTAATTACAATACTTGTTGTGCCCGAGTCTGAATTTTAATCATGGAGAAAGCACCAAAAAACCGCGGTTATTTTCTGTTATTTTTCGCGAGACGCTCATCAGGTATGCACGGGAGCGCTCTCGAATGCAAAACAACGAATAATTCCCCAATTAATTAGGCCAAATGTCTCCCTTAGCGCACCTGTTGTTTATTCTTCCCGTTTTTTCATGGCCAACAAGTGTACGCAGCGGGTTCATTCAGAATGCATTATCGACCGTTGCTGCGTGGGATAAACGCATCATGCATAATGAATAAGGAGTATTTTGATCAGAGGTGCCACAAGTTGCTGGAAAAAATGGTGGAATAAGAGGATGTTTTCTCGAATACGAAACTATTTCATTTTTATAATAATAATAATAATAATAATAATAATAATAATAATAATAATAATAATAATAATAATAATAATAATTACTATTTTTTTTTTTTTTGCCTATCACAGTCATCCTATTCGACTGGGTGGTTTTTTATAGTGTGGTGTTCCGGGTTGCATCCTGCCTCCTTAAGAGTCCATCACTTTTCTCACTGTGTGAGCTGTTTCTAGTAGCACACTTTTCTGCATGAGTCCTGAAGCTACTTCGGCATCTAGTTTTTCCAGATTCCTTCTAAGGGATCTTGGGATCGTGCCTATTATTATTATTATTATTATTATTATTATTATTATTATTATTATTATTATTATTATTATTATTATTATTATTATTATTATTAAAGTGCTCTCTTCAAATACAGCACTTACATAATAAAATAGTAAAGAGTTTATGAATATTGCATCAAGAACTGCAAATGAATAAGCATCACGGCCGATTATGTTTAATGAATTTAATTCTTCTCTATTAACCAATTTCTATGAATTTCCAAAATAATTTTATTTTCAAAGCTAATTCGATTCTAGTTTTGTAATGGTTATTCTATTGAGTTTGTCGACTGGATAAGAAAGTCTGGAGTATATCAAAACAAAAAGGTATAGCAAACCTCTCCTATACAGACCAAAATGTATAATTTTACTTTAAACATTGGTCGGGTAATGCTGACTTCACTGTATTACATTATACTGAAAATGAATCATGTCTAGCCCAGTGAGTTATTTTCATAAATAACCTTTATTGCATCTAGTGTTTAAAATGTTATAATCCCTTTTTTTTTGGCAAATATTGGTATTTTGAGAATGGCGGTGTAGGCGGTACCAAAGCCCAATATCTGACTCACGGTTTATCGCAGAATCAAGAAAATTTGCATTTTATCGAACTGACAATTGAAGTGTAGTTTAATTTTATTCATTCACTTCTGTTGTTCCAGTTCATTTTACGACCCCTGGCAATTTAGTTCGTAATTTTACAAGCCAGAGACCTGAATGAGTTAAATTTTCCGCTAAATGAGTTTTAGATTTATTCTTTTTAAGAATTTTCATGTTTATCTGAATTAGCAAAGAAAAAAAAAGGGGGGGGGGCGGGGATTACAAGAGCAGTCTTTAATCAGAAATATGTCAAGAGCATGTTATAAAGGACTGAGTAAATTTATTTGCATTAAACGAACTCACCCTGCAAGCATTGCAGCTGTCACATAAAAGGGGAAATGTTAATTTATATGAACCGGAAGGATGACGTTGTGTAATACTGATAGAAGATATTACTACAAATCCGTGAAGACATTCGCGCATTACTTATTTGCTTAGATCTTATAACATTTAGACAATCATGCTTAATCATAACTGGGAAAGGACTATTTTTTAATGTCAAAATTTCCGTAATAAACATCTTATAATAGAGAATACAATTTTACTCAGGTCTCATTTTGTAAGGGAAGAACATACAATAGCAAAACCTATGTGTTTTTCTAGAATTTACGTATCTGTTAACGTCTGGAGTTCTCCACATTTTTTTTGGATACGCTTGTCACTACAAAACCACTTAACCACGATGGAACTTAAGCTTAACTTGACCGCAGCCCAATGTGTGTATATGTGTGTGTTTTTATCAACAGCTTCATGCATAATTATATATATTTGTATCTACGTGCATCTTTGTTCACCTTGGAAGTCTACATCCTTTGATAAAAAGCTGTGGTCATCCCAGCATAAACTTCAGAAAATGCCCCTTACCATTCCAAACCTCCCAGGACGATAAACTATTCGTACGAATCTCCGTTTGCTTATTGCTATTTCACATAAGTGATAATGAAGTTCTCTCTCTCTCTCTCTCTCTCTCTCTCTCTCTCTCTCTCTCTCTCTCTCTCTCTCTCTCTCTCTCTCTCCAAATGGACCCCAACTCTTTTGGTCCGTTCTCTTAAAATTGCAAATTTCAGATCAATACGTCGAGGCATTCCTGAGTTATGGAACCCTGAATTTTTATCGTAAAAATTAAAACGTCGACTTTCAGGCCCCGTAGCTGACTCTCTTTCTCTCTCTCTCTCTCTCTCTCTCTCTCTCTCTCTCTCTCTCTCTCTCTCTCTCTCTCTCTCTCCCCAGCCTTCGTACACATACTCAACCTTGTTAGTTTATGTAGAGGAAGCAGTTTACAAAGTGCCATATTCATTATTAGTTGAATCATAAATGCCTGGCTGCAAAGTGATTTGCTTCCTATTAGCTCCGCTCTCACTGCAACAGGAAGAGAATACCAGTGAGAGTTTGTATAAGGCGGCCTGTTTCGTTTTTGTTTAGTATCTGTACATTTAATAATGAAATTTATCGACTGGAAGCATCCACTGAAGTTATATAACAGAACTGATTATTTTCCTGCAATGCCTAGCACTATAGGATACGTTTAATGTTACTACCAATAGAATACGTTTAATATTACTATAGAGTCCAACAGAATACATTTAATATTATTACATAGCCCTACAGAATACGTTCACTATTACTATATAGCCCTACAGAATATATTCAATAGTACTATACATCACTATATAATACGTTTAATATTACTTTGTACCTTGATGGTTTTTCTCTGTGTTTGTAATAGACTGACAACACCTAGATTTACGAGATACTTGACTTTTAGAATACGGAAAATATTTTATAGCTTAAAACCGTTAACATTTACTCTCGCAAAATGTTTAATCAAAATCAGTACTTCTGTTCATTTTAGACTTTTGAGAGAGCCCCGCAAAAATGAACGTAGAGTGTTCTCGAAATGCAACCTCCTGGATATATTATAACTAATTTATTTTAGTTTAAAATGTTTCTTATTAAGTATAAGCCAAACCGTGTGGCCGGTGCGGATTAATGGTGTGGCTATAAATTGACCAAGAATATTAAACTTCACACTGAATCCAACCAATATTCATTAAATTGTCAAAAAATTGAAGGTCAATGCACTTAAGGCATTTTATAGCGATTACCTTCTTCCCAGTGTTTATAGTGACTTTTTACATTTATACATGGTTAGAAAACTGACTTTATATTAAAACATTCATCGAAAACTCTAATGTGTAGACGTATAAACAAATTAATTGGTACAAGTGGCAATCAGTAATTTTATCAGGGTACAGTCATACTTTTCAAGTAACGATTCTTCTTATGAGAATTATCTTGCAATGAAAATAACATTGAAAAACTACATCTGATAACATAGGGTTAACAATAATCATAAAAAATAAATACTGACAACATGAAAAAATAAGATGAAGCAAAGGGTTAGTAAGAGAAATAAGAGAAAAAATAAAGGAAATGATAAAAACAGCGTGAGAAGAAAATATGTTGACATATACTCTTCACAGTTTTTCTTATTTTGAAGGTAGGAATGCTTCGGATATTATTAAAAAAAAGGAGGAAGAGAGAAATATTAGGCAAGGACGAGGAATACAAGATGAGACAGGAAGAAATAAAAAAAAAAATGTAAAAGCTGATGTATTTTCCCTGGAACCTCCTTACTCGAAAGGACAAAAGGAAAAAAAAAAATATATATGAGAAGAGACAAACGCCAAACGCAAGATGCATAAAATGAGTTAAATTAACATACATCACCCAGTTTCTTTTTCCCCTCCTAAACATTTATGCCTACAGACGGGTTATTCTAGCGCAACGTGTACACGGATGCAGCAGCATAAATACACAAGACGGGTAAATATTGGCGCTGACAAAGGACAAACTCCTCTGGTGTATATTTGGAGAAGATTTATCCTATTGCTCACTCATGGGCAAACAATACAATTTCCCCTCTGGGTACAAATGTCACTGTGTCACGGATACTTTGCGTTGTTTATTTGTTTATTTGTTTTTTGGTCGACTTGAAACTCGTCTGTGTAAATAACTGGTGAATTTGAGGCTTAAGAAGAAAAGCCACAAAGTAGGGAAGAGAGAGAGAGAGAGAGAGAGAGAGAGAGAGAGAGAGAGAGAGAGAGAGAGAGAAACTGCACATGAAAATTTTTTTTTATCGAAATCTGAATGGGAATGAATTTATGATATTCAACATAAATAATACACTTACTATTTTGTATAATTTGAGGTTTAAGAAAATGCAACTTTGCTGAGAGAGAGAGAGAGAGAGAGAGAGAGAGAGAGAGAGAGAGAGAAACTGAACATGAAAAAAATTCACTGACGAAATCTGAATGGGAATGAACTTACGATAGAGAGAGACTGTTAATTAGATAAACTAATAAAAAAGCGATATGAGAAAAATTATTTAGTGAAACCAGAATGGGAATGAATTTACGATATCAATATAAATATCATACTTACTACTTCGTGTAATTTGAGGTTTCGGAAAAATGCAACTTTGTTGGTGGAGAGAGAGAGAGAGAGAGAGAGAGAGAGAGAGAGAGAGAGAGAGAGAGAGAGAGAGAGAGAGAGAGATGAAATGAACAGAATATAGAATTTAGGCCAAAGACCAAGCACTGGGACCAATGAGGTCATTCAGCGCTGAAACGGAAACTGACAGTACGTTTGAAAGGTGTAACAGGAAGAAAACCTCGCAGTTGCACTGTGAATCAGTTGTTAGTAGAGGGTGGGAAGTAAGATGGAAGAAAAAGGATATGAAAGGCGGTACAGTAAAAGGAACGAAAGGGGTTGCAGGTAGGGGCCGAAGGTACGCTGCGAAGAACCTTACGTAATGCCTACAGTGCACCGCATGAGGTGCAATGACGGCACTACCCCCTTACGGGAAGAGAGAGAGAGAGAGAGAGAGAGAGAGAGAGAGAGAGAGAGAGACTAAAAACAAAAGTGATGAACAATGAAAACAATGTGATTTAATGGGACCAGAAACACGAATTTATAATAAACAACATAAAGAATACATTTGCTACTTTGTGCAATTAGAGGTTCTATTTTGTAATTAGCAATTTGTAGACGGAGAGATTACTGTCTCTAATGATTAAGGGAAATGAATGTGACCAATAAAAAGTACCTAATATGCTTTCTGGAGGAAATAATTAAATAAGTCGTTTATTCTCTATTTTTACGGCAGTTTCCTTCAATTTCAATTATTATTCATTATGACCTATTGCTTTAGCACACAGCCCTTCATGTTTGCAATATTTATTTTGTTTAACTGTTCCATAACAAATTCATAATTAAAATGAACCACACATGTAATTACATTTACGATCTTGAATTTTATTACCTTCGGAGTAATTCAGAAATTCTCCCCAGTCCCCAAATAAAAAAAAAAAAAACTCGAGCGTGTTTCCCATGATCATACTTCAACAACATACACAAGAATAAATCCCGTTTGTCACTATTTCTACTCTGGATATTTCAGGGCAAAGTGTCCTCGTATGCGCCGTAAGGGAACACTCCAGCATAAAGTATTCGAGAAAGTTACCTCCCGAGGCATAAAAAGCGCCATTGCCGATGTCAACAGAACATTCGCTATCGAAACTTTGGTGTCCATAAGTTGCCTGTGGGAGACGAGACGCTGTATCGTCTCCTGCACCTCAACGCACCCCCCGCCTTCACTCTCTCTCTCTCTCTCTCTCTCTGAACACAGTCACAGGCAAGAGAAGGGAAAGTATCTCTCTCTCTCTCTCTCTCTCTCTCTCTCTCTCTCTCTCTCTCTCTCTTTGAACGCAATCACAGGCAAGAGAAGGGAAGTATCTCTCTCTCTCTCTGAACACAGTCGCAGGCAAGAGAAGGGAAGTCTCTCTCTCTCTCTCTCTCTCTCTCTCTCTCTCTCTCTCTCTCTCTCTCTCTCTGAACACAGTCGCAGGCAAGAGAAGGGAAGGAATTTCATCTAGTTTTAAGCAATACCAAATCTACCCCTGAAGTAGTGATAGAAAGGCCGCAGCCAAGTCTAATGAACAAATGGTATAGACGTTAAATAAGATTAAATTAGTGTATCAGTTTCTCATGGAAGCTTAATAATACATGCATTGACCAATATGTGTTTTAAGATGCTTGTTCAGTTCTTAATCAGTGCCTACGTATAAGATAATACAGTAATATCTCATCATTTTGTAGTAAATAACAATGCATAAGATTAACGTGTTTATTTTATTCCTGTTTTTCTTGTGCCTTTAATTTCATTTATATCTACTTAACTACAGCCTCACGTCTCATAACTCTCATCCAAGTAGAGAATACAGATTTAAGCCAAATTACAAGCGCTGGGACCTATGAGGTCATTCAGGACCGAAACGGAAATTGACAGTGAAAAGGTTTTAAAGGTGTAACAGGAGGAAAACCTCCCAGTTGCACTAAGAATAATTTGTTAGGAGAGGGAGGAAAGCAAGATGGAATAAGGATAATATGATCGGAGGTACAGTAAACGGAATGAAAGGGGTTGCAGCTAGGAGCCGAAGGGACGCCGCAAAGAACCTTAAGCAATGCCTACAGCTCACCGCATGAGATGCACTGACGGCACTAACCCCCCACGGAGCTCATCCAAGTCAGTCAGGGTCTCAGAGTCTTCAAACTCGTGAATGAATGACACAGATGTCCACGACCTAGAGCTGCTGTTATTCACACGACTGCCTTTACGTAAAACCGAGTGGCTCTCTCGTACCTCCGTGTTTTGAAGACTTCCTTTAATAATCAGTCTTTCCCTGTTGGGACTGAGCTCATCTTCATTAGGGTTTTGTCGTAGAAACTTAATTAAAGGAAGGCTCACATTCCAGTTGTTGAGTTTACTGATGTCATCTGCCAGCGCCATTCCCCCTAATTAAATCAGTGGCATATTTCAATAATTCAGTGTTCCTTAAGATCCTCAAAACACCATTTGTCTGTCAGAAACAATCATGTCGGTCCGACCTGTATTGTTCTCCTTGTAATCGATATATTTCGATTGAATAGTGTTTTAATTAATTCTTAGGAATCTGTTCCCTTAATTATCTCTCTCTCTCTCTCTCTCTCTCCTCTCTCTCTCTCTCTCTCTCTCTCTCTCTCTCTCTCTCTCTCTCTCTCTCTCTCTCTCCCTTTGTTGTTGGCTTCCTTGTTAGTTATTTGACGTTAGGTTGTTCTAAACTCCTTCCTCTCCTTATTCCTTCTTGTTTTGCT
>NC_089765.1:23001543-23011543 GCF_040412425.1 Macrobrachium rosenbergii | reverse complement strand
CTTCCATACGCAATTCAATTATCATCTGTTTGCACAATTCAGGCTTCTAATTTACTTTTACGATTACACCTTCCAAGTATTGCCAAATCGCTTAACATTAAATGCCCAACCCCTCGAAAGGAACAGTCGGATGAATACATAAATTCCGAATCAACTATTCAAAGAAGCAAGCACTTCAGAGCCAGTTGAAATGAAATATTTTTGTCCATTCGCTGAATCAGAAAGGAAAAGGTCACTACCTTCATCACATAAATCACATCGGGCAAATCGAATCTTGTCTGTTTACTAATCCAAATCCCAGCGCGAGCAGGACAAAGCTCGGACCAATTGTGTCTTGCGCTGGCATAACACAGTCTCATTATAAGTAACGACGCACTTCGTTGAATCTGAAAGCAGCTGTGAATCTCGACGGTCTTTCAGTCTAAAAAAAGAAAAGAAACAGAATAAAAAGTATGAAAATACTGCAGTGAAAACACCGTTGTTTCCAGGTTCTGTAACAAATGGTAAGACCTTGAAAGACAAAACACATCGTTCCTAATATGACGGAGTATCGCTTGCAGAAGGGAAAAGAGATATTTACTCTCGCCATTATAAGAGGAACGCTTCCTGGAAACGTTTCTCTTACGATAACTATCACTTTTCCTCTCTTTCTCCCCCTCACGACTTTTCCTGTCACTTTTTTTTTTTTATTGAACGCTGCTTCGACTTAATGGTTACGATGTTGATATGACTCTGGGTTTTAAACCTGATCTTGGCTTTTTGTCCTTTTTTGTCCTTTCTTGCATAATTTTTTTTTTAACTTTCAAAGTGGAATTCTGTGTACTCTAACTCAGATTCTTGACAAGTTGGAATTCTGTGTACTTCGGCTCAGATTCCTGACAAAGTGGAATTCTGTGCATGTTAAACTCAGATTCCTGACAAAGGGGGGATTCTCTGTACTTTAACTCAGAGTCCTGACAGAGTAGAATTCTAAGTACTTTAACTCAGATTCCTGACAAAGTGGAATTCTGTGTAATTTAATTCAGATTCCTGACAAAGTGGAATTCTGTGTACTGTAAACTCAGATTCCTGACAAATTGAAATTCTGTGTACTTAAATTCAGATTCCTGACAAAGTGGAAGTCTGTGTACTTTAACTTAGATTCCTGACAAAGTGTTAATTCTGTGTACGCTAACTCAGATTCCTGGCAAAGTGGAATTCTGTTTACTTTAACTCAGATTCCTGAAAAGTGGAATTCTGTGTACTTTAACTCAGACTCCTGACCAAATGGAATTCTATGTACGTTAACCTGCATTCCTGACGAAGTGGAAATCGGTGTACCTCAACTCGGAGTCCTGACCAAGTGGAATTCTGTGCAAAGTGGAATTCTATGCACTTTAACTCAGATTCCTGACCAAATGGAATTCTAAGTACGTTAATCTAGATTCCTGACCAAGTGGAATTCTATGTACTTTAACTAAGATTCCTGACAAAGTGTAATTCTGTATACTTTAATTCAGATTCCTGACCAACTGGAATTCTGTGTAATTTAAACTCAGATTCCTGACAAAGTGGAATTCTGTGTACTTTAACTAAGATTCCTGACAAAGTGGAACTCTGTGTACTTTAACTCAGATTCCTGACCAACTGGAATTCTGTGAACTTTAACTCATATTCCTGACAAAATGGAATTCTGTGTACTTAAACTCAGATTCCTGACAAAGTGGGATTCTGTGTACTTTAACTCAGATTCCTGACAAAGTGGGATTCTGTGTACTTTAACTCAGATTCCTGACAAAGTGGGATTCTGTGTACTTTAACTCAGATTCCTGACAAAGTGGGATTCTGTGTACTTTAACTCAGATTCCCGACTAAGTGGAATTCTGGGTACGCCGTTCAAGGCTAAATAGCAATAGCTCCCATTTTCATCAAACTGACAGCTGCTATCTGTTGTCAGAGTAACAGAGCATAATCCATTTTATCTTGGGTCAACATAACAACTTTTAATACATCAATGAATATATTTTATGACAGCCATCTCAATATAGTTCCTCTTTCTTATTAATGATTAACTTTCCTAATACATTTTATATTCCAATCCCTTTTTTTGTAAATTCGTCATTACCCTTACGAGTTTGTTGGCTCGCGATACGAGCGCTGGAACCCATAGCTGCTGTCTCCCCTACCCTCCCGATCCCCTACCTACCCTGCCCTAAACCAGGGCTGAAAAACAGGTTTGCAGGAGGCGGGTGGATGTCTCCCCTACCTACCCCGCCCCCACCCGGGGCGGACAAACCAGTTTGCAAGGGGTGGGGTGGCTATGTCATGTCTCCCATACTGTCAACAGGGGAAGGACAAAAAAAAAAAAAGATCCACTCGCATTTTATTATTATAGAATATTTATGTGTATGCAGTTATTCACAGGTATCAGGAAATGCCGTTAAACACTTACTCTGTATATATACATAAAATAACAATTATTATCCCGATATAAGAGATGGCTTAAAAATAATTTCCAAACGCCAACTGCATACTTCTGCAAAGCCCTTGTAAACTCAAAACTTGGATTTCAACCTCAGAAGTTTCTGTGCAAGATTTCATGCGTGTAAAGCAAACAGAGGTTTAAAGGGTACATTTACCACAAGGAAATCTTTATCGTATGCTGGGCTGCAGTATATTTATGTATATGTATATATGTATATATATATAATATATATATATATATATATATATATATATATATATATATATATATATATATATATGTTTGTGTATGTGCATATATATTATATATTCATATATATATTTATATAAGTATATATATACACATATCTATATATATATATATATATATATATATATATATATTATATAATATATATATATATATAACATATATATATATATATATATATATATATATATATATATATATATATATATATATACATATATATATACTGTATATATTCATATTGATATAAGTATATGTACATGTAACTATATATATATATATATATATATATATATATATATATATATATATATATATATATATATATATATATATACATAATTTGTATTAAACCGCCAAACAGATTATATATTTTTATACTAAGACTGACGTTCTCTTTCGTTACCTTGGATGTTATAGTTGCTAATAAACTCTTCATAAGGAACAGAGATAAAGTCAGATTTTGAAATTTCCAAAGCAGCAAATACAACTAAGTAAAAAAAAAAAACTACAAAAATATTTCCTGAAAAATTCATATGGTAAGTATTATTCGGCTGATTTCAGAAACTAAATTGAATTGAACTCAATACAGAATTTAGACCAAAGGCCAAGCACTTGGACCTATGAGGCCATTCAGCGCTGAAGCAGAAATTGACAGTAAAAGGTTTGAAAGGTGTGACAGGAGGAAAACCTCGCAGTTGCACTGTGAATCAGTTGTTAGGAGAGGGTGGAAAGTAAGATGGAAAAAAGAGAATATGAAAGGAGGTACAGTAAATCGAATGAAAATGGTTGTAGCTAGGGGCCGAGGGCACTCTGCAAAGAACCTTAAGTAATGCCTACGATGCACCGCATGAGGCGCACTGACGGCACCAACCCCCTACGGGGGCAAAAACTAAATTAACGGCGACTGTTAGTCAAAATTCCATTTTATAAAAACACACAACAATTTAGCCAGCTGAAATACATCAAAAAGAATCGTGATAAATTACTCTGAGCAAAGAGGTCAACTAGATAAAAGCGTTTGTGATGTAGTTGCTAAAAGCCTTTCACGAATAACTGACGCTTAGACATTTTCAGTATCTAATTTCCCTTTGTGTAGTCTTTTACGTCTGTGTGGTAAATTTTTTTTTTCCAGGTAATCGTCAACAGGTAATGTTGGTGTTATTTTTATCTAAAGAGATATTCAAGAGTCAAAAGTAAAGCCAATTGTTATTCCAAGAAGCGCTTTTCATCTACGGATATGTTCAGACCTCTGGAATAAGAAAATGTTGAGCATTACCGCAAATAAAAGGAATATTTTTATTATTAAGCTTTGTCGCTTTTATACCTGCAAGTTATTATCATTTAGCCCTGAACGCGCTACATGGCATTACACGTAATCACAAATCTCAAGAAAGAAAACTAAAAAAAGTTACTGCAAAAAATAAATCGGCATAGTTTCTAGGATATCTATACATAAAAATAATATGAACATTTTACATCGTATAGTATTCTTCATGGAATTATTATCGTAAAAGTTACCTAACCGCAGGGACTGTAGTATCCCGGTTATCTATGTAAAAGCATAAACTCCCACACGAATCATTTGTGTCTAACGGCTGATTTGCATTAAAGCAAATACGGTCAATGTAGTACTCGAATGCCTACTGGACATTAGAACATAAATGAAAAGTTTCTAAACCAGCAAACATTACTGAAGTGAGGCATCCCCCTTCCACTGGTATAGTTTATGAAACATTCCTACAAAAAATAATTCATTAAGATAATAGAGAAATAAATCGTTGAAGAGTCTAATACTTAACTATGTGTGTTTTAAGTTAATGTATGTTGCTCATGATTTAAAGCTGTCTTAATAGAAACATAGTCCACGAGGAATCCTAAAGCTAACAGACAAATAAATCAGTCAATCAATAATTATATAAATGATAAATTCATTTCATGCGATGTCTTAAATATATCTTATGGGATAAATATTTATTGGAAAGACACAGAATGTCTGAAATATAAATTATATGTGAACAACATTCTCTCTCTCTTTTTTTTTTTTTTTTTTTTTTTGCAAGTCAAGAAAGGAAGGTTACTTATTCTACGTAATCTCGCGCGCAATGCTATTAGGCTGTGGTTCGATATGAAGGCCTATGAAAGATGCTTAAGAAATAGCCTAAATAATGTTGAAAAGAGTCCAATTCGTGGAAAAAGATAGTTAAGAGAGCAGCTGCAATCTCAGATATATCAAGAAATGAGTAATCGTTCGGCACTACAGTGCTCCTTCGCACCAATAAAGGAATTTGAAACACGACAGCTACAATTCTTACTGAAATCATCACAACCATTGAATCGCAGCAACGTTCGATAAATCACTACAACGCGACAGGAAAAAAAAAAAAGGGACGAAGGGAAAGAAGAGAGCGAGGAAAGGTGATATCTATTGTAAGAGGGACGTTTCCAGGAAATGGTGAGGGTAAATATTATCTCTTTTTCCCTTCTGTAAACGATATTCTGTCAAATTAGGAGCGATGTGTTATGTCTTTGCTGGGTCTTACCATTTGTAACAGAACCTGGAAGCAACGGGGGTGTTTTCACTGGTTTATCTCCCTACTTTTTACTCTATTTCTTTTTTTTTTTATGAAAGACCATCGAGATTTACTGCTGCTTTCAAGTTACGACGAAGTGGGCCATTATTTATAATGACATTGTATTAAACTATCACAAGAGACAACTGGTAAAATCTATGTCCTATCGATTTGGGATTAGGATTATAAAACAGACAGTCTTATATTGGCCAAATGTGATTTATGGAATGGAGGAATTGACCTTATTCTTTCTAGCTCGAGACTGGGCAATAATATTTGGTTTGGGCAAGATAAAAAAAGTATTTGTTCTTTTTACAATAATTGATTTAACGTTACTTATTCATTTTACTGCTTTTGGAGGATGTTGGAATTCATAATGGTGAAGCAATCTGGTATAGAATTGCACGACACAGTCATGAAAAATTAATGTTTGCGAAATGGAAGTTGACAATAAAACAATTTAAAAATGAGATATCATGACAAAGAAAACTGAGCACCTTATTTACTTAAAAATGAAATAAATGATATCAAAATAGAGAAGTAGTTTCTTCACGGACTTATTATTTCTATAAGACGAATTAACCGTGAATACACTGTAATATCTCTGACGTATGAATAGGAACGTAAACTACTCGTCCCATATCTGTAATTAGTTTGCAATTGATCTGTTTTGAAGCCATTAAGCTGAATGATTACTTAATCAGATATTCTTTTATATCAAATACTTTAACCACTAATATATATATATATATATATATATATATATATATATATATATATATATATATATATATATATATATAATGTGTGTGCATGTGCGTGTGCGCGCAACGTATGTGTCTAAGTACGAGTTAGCACGTATGTGTTCTAAAATAGAAAACTATGACCGTGACGACCCGCGGATTGCTAGACTTTTTATATTGCACAACAAAAGCTATCAAAAACCATTCTCATAAGTGCAGTTTTCCATTACTAACAGTAATACAGTCTTACATAAAACAAAAAAAACATCCAATTTATATCCTACTGACAGTCTTGTAACTCGAAGTGACAACCTTAATGCTAAGACCTAAAACTACTCAGAGTGACTTGTTTTATATTGCAAGGTAACGTTTGTAAATTGTACGTATGCGTTTATGCGTTTTATATATATATATATATATATATATATGTGTGTGTGTGTGTGTATATATATATATATATATATATATATATATATATATATATATATATATATATATATATATATATATATATATATATATATATATATATATAAATATATAAATATATATATGTAATGTAAATATACAAATATATACATGTATCTATGTAAACATATGTATGTATGTATATATACATAAATATATATATATATATATATATATATATATATATATATATATATATATATAGTACATATATGTATTTTATTATATAACATATATATAATTATATGTTTGTTTATACTAGTGGGATGAGCTGGAATTCAACAATACCCTGTCAAAAATAAACAATACTATGAAGCATATTCGTGATTGCATTTCCTCATTATAACAACCCTATGCCCACGAAACCTTTACTGTACAAAGATCAGCCGTAGTGCTTATGTGCATTCAGTACCCCTGCGACAGAAGCCGCTTGACTGCCCGCCCGTTCCCTAATTCTGGACCCCATTCTTTCTTCCAACACCCCCACATCCACTCCCCACCCCCCCGTCAAATCCCTTTTACATTATAAGATGCAGTTATCATTGAGGTAATCCTTGCATAAAACTGAACACGGATTTTCTCTTTCCAAAACTCGTAATACAAACTCATAAAAGATAATGGCACACTTGGCTTTGTTTGGGATGGAGCCTAAATTTCGGACTTACGTCAAGAATTGTTCTTACCGACCCCGGTTATCTTCTCGTTACACACACACACACACACACACAAAGGTAAGTAGAGAGAGAGAGAGAGAGAGAGAGAGAGAGAGAGAGAGAGAGAGAGAGAGAGATGGGAAAAGAAGTGTAGCTAAACCCAGGATCCTGCGGAAACCTAATCCACTCAGCAGCTACCTGAACTTAAAATATCACGTATAAATACTGACTAAAAATGTTATAAATGATATTTAGTTTTTCTGAATCAGACCACTGAGCTGATTAACAGCTCTCCTAGGGCTGGCTCGAAGGATTACACTTATTTTACGTGGCTAAGAACCAATTGGTTACTCTAAAAATGTAGCTTATTGAACGGGACTATATGCAAATAATTTATTATGGAATCCGAAAACATTATAGCGAGAAAAAATGAATTTTTCTATCACCAGAAATAAATTCCTCTAACTCTTCATTAGCCAATGTTGCGGTTGGGAGTAATATCGAACTCCGGCCCATCGAATGACGGTCTGACATAAGCTCAACCAACTCGGCCAACAAAGGGCTCACTCAGCAAAAAGCTACCTGGACTTAACCAAATATCACGTATGAATATTGATTGATGTATATAGGATGTTAAAATGATATTATCAGTTTTTTTCTGAATCAGATATCCAAGAGAGAGAGAGAGAGAGAGAGAGAGAGAGAGAGAGAGAGAGAGAGAGAGAGAGAGAGAGAGAGAGAGTGTGTGTAGCTAAGTAAATCAATCATGACTGTACAATGTATTTCGAAATATTATTGGTCTGAGCTCTGTTGTAATTGATGTTAAGAATTTTACCAAATAAAATCTTACTCTAAAAATGTATTCCCTTATTGAACGATCAGTAATCTATATGCATATAAATAATTTAATATGTATTCTCCTTTAGGAGAAAAAATGAAGTATATTCTCCTTTACGAGAAAAAATGAAGTGTTGATTTATATGGAACAATCAGTATTCTGTAGAAATACAAATAAATCCTTCTAAATAAATCTTGTAACATATAAAAGCTACAATGTTGATTTGTGTTGAACAGTGAGTAATATACATAGATACAAATGAATAAATCTATATATTTTCTTGTAACATACATGCACACACACACACACACACACACACACACACACACACACACACACACACACATATATATATATATATATATATATATATATATATATATATATATATATATATATATATATATATATATCCACCACCATTTCCCTAGCCCTAATGCACCACTGCTGTAGGTTTAAAACAGACCCCGTTAACATGAACAGCTATAGCCTACAGGGCTACCAACCTGCCGAACTCTTTAATTGCAAGCTAGAAATAGCATCGCTGTGAAGCCGGTATCACAGTCAGTTAATAAACTGCATTCTGTCTAGCATGTTAAGCTACTTTAGTACCTCCGAAGGTACTGTTTGGCGAAAGTTTCGAAAACACGTTTAGCAAAATTTGATTTTTCTCGCCGACAGACGATGCTAGCAATGTAATTTCTTTCTACTCTAGCGCTTTGGAACGATTTTAGATCGAATTGCTGATTAACGATTACCATAGTAAAGTAATACTGACTTATCTGGAATAAAACCGTACTTAAAAGAAAGACAAAAACAGTATAAATACTAACCGAGTCAGTAGGTAGGCCTATAGGTCTAGGGTTTGCTAAACCTACGCCTTTCCCTTTGTGTTACTATTCTTAAAGGTTATTTTTTCCTCGGCACGTCGATTCGGTAACTCGTACCGGTACCAAAAAGAAATCACTTCTATATATTGGAAATTATGTTACACTTAGAATGAAGTTTAAATGGTACAGCATCTTAACAAATTAGTTGGAGGGCGTAGCCTAGGTATGGCCTAGGCTACCAAGCTTCATTCACGTAGGCTACTAATATCAATCCGTGAGACATATCGTCTGACGAAAACAAATTAAAGCAGGGTTTGTCACTCATAAAAAAATACGTGTAATTTTACTCTGAATTGAATAATAGGAGTTGTTTCTACGGTTCGTTTACGTCGTCCTGAAGTAATACTCAAGTGTGAAGTTTCGGAATTCCGTTGAGAAACAACGTTTGATGACGTGCATTCTATGAAACAACTTTACTGCTGCCTTTACATGTCATAGATGAAATCCTACTGGCCTACCTATTGCAAAGAAGTCTTAATGACTGGCAAAATACAGCAGGTGTCATTACGCATCACGGCAGCATGTTACAAGAGACATGTTGATACAACCGGTAACCTATAGGCCTACTGGCTTACTTATTTACTATGCCTTTGCATAAAGGAGCAAGACCGTTTTTACTTTGTATCTAATAGTATATATAAGATTAATGATGTCCCGGCGTCAGAATTAAAACTGTCACAGTAATTAGATGCCAAAATAATATGCTGAAAATATACGACATGTTAAACTAGAAAGTGAAGGAAGGGAGACAGTCTTTACTTACCCTTCGAATGTTATTCCATCTTCTCCCGACGATTTCCCTACTCCTAATCCTGCAAATGCAAGCTGCACACCGTACCGGTACGACGATAACGAACGAAAACAATCACAGCACATAATTATAAGTGACTAACAAAATCGCCGCGGTTCCCGGACGTTTAAAAGACTGCTCTGCCCGGGCGAGCAGCGCCATCTTGGTTGCGTCTCACCGAACTACATAGTGCTAGCATGAAGGACTATCTCCAGCTGATATTAACGTCATTAACATATTTTAGACCATCTAACGCGTATAGTATATAACTGATACATTCACCTTTTAAAAAACCAGATGATTGTGTGAGGAATAAACCGAAAACAAAGGAG
>NC_089765.1:22994043-22996543 GCF_040412425.1 Macrobrachium rosenbergii | reverse complement strand
GAAATGGAAAGAGAACTAAAGTAAAAGGTTAAGAAGTATTGCAGCTAGGGGCTGAAGGCACGCTGCAAACAGCCTTCAGTAATAATGCCTACAATGTACGACATGAGATGCGCTGACGGCATTACCCACTTACGAGGAGAGCAAGTGGCTGATTTGAACAGAAGCCCCCCATGAAAGATGGAATGGAAATAACATACAGAATCGACCTCGTTTAGGCTTGTGGGAAGATAACTAAAGTTAAAGATTAAGAAGTGCTGCTAGGGGCCTAAAAGACACTGCAGACAATCTGTAGTAATGCCTACATTGCACCACGCGAGGTCCACTGACAGCACTACCCACTTACTGGGAAACCAAGCGGCTGATCTGAACAAAAGCCCTCCATTAAAGATGGAATGAAAATAACATACAGAATCGACCTACTTTAGGCTCATTTTCCATGTAGTTGTTATGGATGTGGCGTATTACCTCTGAACGTTCATGCAAAACACTCCTCCATCCATTATGAAAAGTAGGCCTGAATTATTCATGGCCTTTTTTGGTGATGTTCCTTTTTCGCTTCTGAATTTCTCTCAAGCGGCGCATCGCCCACTTAACCCCTCCCTTACTCTCTCTCGTAGGTTTCCAATTGCTTTCTCAGTAATCCGCTGTCAAAACACTCGCTCCAGCAACGCCTTGTAACTGACACTGAGCCTGGCGTCAACAGAGCCAGAAGAATGGGTTCTTTCCCCTTGGCGGGGTTCTCGTTTATCGTCTCATTTTTGTCAGTATTTTTAAGTTCTGGAGTATAGGAACTCGACCCGGAGAAGGGCTTAGAGTTCGTGTTACTGAATGTGCTTCTATCAAAAATAACTGGTGTTTTGTTTTCTGTAAAAGAAAACTATTGTGCCGGCACCTTTTCTGTCCGCCCTCAGATCTTAAAAAGTAACGAGGCTAGAGGGCTGCAAATTGGTATGTTGATCATCCACCCTCCAATCATCAAACAGACCAAATTGCAGCCCTCTAGCCACAGTAGTTTTTATTTTATTTAAGGTTAAGATTAGCCATAATCGTGCATCTAGCAACGATATAGGACAGGCCACCACCGAGTCGTGGTTGAAGATTCATGAGCCGGGGCTCATACGACACTATACCGAGACCACCGAAAGTAGATCTATTTTCGTTGGGCTTGATTATACGCTGTACAGAAAACTCCATTGAGCTGAAGAATCTTCTCCGCACTTTTTACTTGTTTGTCAGTATCTTTAAGTTCCAGATTATGGGAAACTGAATCGGAGAAAAGTTTATGGTTCGTGTTGCTAAATGTGTTTCTATTAAAAGTAACTGGCGTTCTGTTATTATCCTGGGTTATTTCCAATAAACTTCTCGGGAGTTCAGGTAGCTGTGAATGTGCTTCTTGAAGATGAGATGGATCTAGGGAACTCGTCGTTTCGATGTCATCAAGTTTCTTCATCATTAAGATGGGGATTTTATACTTTTTTTTTTTTGGCGAGCTTTATACTTTTCTTTTCGGGGTTTTATGCTTTCCTCTCCTTGAGTTTTATATATATATATATATATATATATATATATATATATATATATATATATATATATATATATATATATATATATTTTTTTTTTTTTTTTTTTTTTTTTTTGGGGAGCTTTATGCTTTCCTTTCTGAGGAGTTTTATACTTTCCTCTTTGCGAGTTTTATATTTTTCTTTTTGGGAGTTTTATATTTGTCCTTTTCGGGAGTTTTATACATTTTTTATATGGAATTTTATGCTATTATTTTTTCGGGGTTTTATACTTTCCTCTTCAGGAGTTTTATACTTTCCTTTTCGTGAGTGTTATATTTCATCTTCGGGAGTTTTATACCTTTCATTTTCGGGAGTTTTATACATTACTTTTACGGAATTTTATGCTATTATGTTTTTCGGAGTTTTATAGTTTTATACTTTTCTCTTCGGAGTTTTATACTTTTCTCTTCGGGAGTTTTATACTTTCCTCTTCGGGAGTTTTATACTTTTCTAGTCGGCCCTTTCACAGAATAGTGTCTCTGTTACACCAAGAATGAGAAGAAATACAACAGAAGTGGGTGATTAATAAAAGACATGAAGCCTGCTTACTGTTCTTTTAATACAATTATGACAGAGAAATAAGAAGACAGAAAATGGAGTTTAATAAAAGACTTGAATAGTCCACGTATTGTTCTTTTGTTTTAATATACTAATAAAAGAGAAAGATGAAGATAGGGATAACTGATTAATAATAAAATCGAATGGTCTACTTATTGTTTTTTTTTTTTATTTTAATACAATGGTGAAAGCGGAGGTGTGAGAAAGAAAAGAATGATCAATAAAAGACGTGAAATCTACTTAACTGTCTTTTGTTTTAATATAACGGTGAAAGAGAAGTGAGAAGTCAGAAGAGGATTTTAAATAAAAGACTTTACTGGTCTGTCTGTTGTTCCCTTGTTTGAATTCTACGTCGATTATGGGAAACAACTTCTAGTTTC
>NC_089765.1:22984043-22989043 GCF_040412425.1 Macrobrachium rosenbergii | reverse complement strand
TTCTTTTTTTTTTTTTTTACTTCATCTTCCTCCTTCACCAAAAGCTCGTTTTTTCTTCACTTTGCTGAATAACAATGGAGGCGGGATGAATAGGATGCGACCTTGAAAACGCTTCCTCCAATGAGCGGGCTCCAGGGACCGGCTTGACCTAATAAGTTTTATTGGTTGAGCTCCAAGACTACTGACGAGAGGGAGTTTTTTTTTTTTTTTTTTGCGAATATCTCATGCAAAGTTTATTGTTGGAGTTCATTGTTGTCGTTACATTTAGTTGTAATGTTTTTTCTTCTTTTGTTCATCAGTGTGGGAGTTTCTTATAATCATGAATGTTAGAATTTTTCACATAGAATGTGAATGGAGATTGAGTATCTAAGTTGATAGAAACATTAATTTTTGCTCTCTGAAATTAACTGAAAAAAAGAAAATCGTCAATGTCCCTTTTAAACACTTGTGCTGAATGCCTTATGCAAAGAACCATACTTTACACACACACACACACACACACAAACATAAATATATATATATATATATATATTTATAGATATATATGTATTTATATATATATATATATATATATATATATATATATATATATATATATATATTATACATTTATTCCTGGATGTATATATATATATTTATATATATATATATATATATATTTTAAAAATCCACACTGTTTAAGCCTCAACTATAAAATTAAGCCCCAACTACCATCATTCCTCCCTCTTACTGGAAAATATGATCGTTTTCATTCAGCTTGCAAAACCTTCCCTTTTTCCTGCCAAGCACTCACGTTCTAACAAGCCAGAAATGCTCTCATCAGCTTTCATGTATCAGTTAAATGTCTCTCTGTGCTTTCAAGCACTCAAGCGGTAACATTAGCTTGGCGTCCTCGTATTCATAAGAGAACTTTTGTACTCTCCACCGACCTAACTCTTAATCCATTATTTACTGACTAAACTTCCCGAATGATAATATTCACTTCAACGATACTTTTCTACTTGTTGCGTTATTCCCCTTGAAGGGAAAGAGTAAGGGATGGGGGTCATGGAGGGGTGATGTCAGTATTCCTCACGTGGCGCACTGTAGTCATTACTATAGGCTGTCTGCTGCGTCCCTTCAGGCCCTCGCATCACATACGTTTTAGCCTTTTACTTCGTCTCCATTCCCCTTGCTTTCTTCAATCTTGCTGTCCAACCACTCGATCTTCCTCTTTTTATTGTATAAAGCGCTAATTGGCTGGAAGTGCCCCAGTGCTTGGTTTTAAAGTCGAATTTTCATTAATCAATCTATCTTCAATTTTTTTATTGTTCACTAATTGGCTGGAGTTCCGCAGTGTGGTTTTTCCCATTTGGATTTTTGAACAATTTTTGTATCTACACCTGGATTTTTAACTGCTATCACTTTAGCTGTTTATTAGTATGTAACTGCAATAGCATCCTCTCTGGCAAAGGACCTGTATCTACTTAACTTAGGTATCTAAACATTACATAGATGGATGAAAGCTCGCTCCGAAAAACCGTGGCCGTCCTTGAGGACAGAAAACCATGGATACTAGAGTAAATTCTATGAAAATAACTAAAGACAAAAAAATTAGAAAGGTAACTCTCTTTATTGTAAAAATCACCAATGTACGATTTGGGAACAATGGTTGGGATGAGGTACTTAAACTGGCCAAAAAAAAAAAAAAAAAAAAATAGTCCACGTTAACCTGATACTCTCCTATTGTGAAGAAAATATGGCTGGATATAAACTAACGTCCTACAACTATAGCTGTTATCAAATTATTTATTAAACACGTTTTTAATTGTTACTCATTTCGTTTCCGGCGCATCAGTAAGTTTGGAATATTGAAGAATTGTTAACTGACAGAACTGTACAAAAACTCATAGGCGACAAATATTTCAATATTTATCTAATGATATTTTCGACTCAGTGAATCTCTGGAAAGGAGGAAAGAACTGTATGAAATACCCATCACCTGAAACCCCCACAAAAAAAACTATCGCCAGAGCGAAAAAAACTACCGCCAGATCGACATAAAAAAAAAAACTCCTGAGCGAGAGAAGAGAAAAAAAAAAAAAACTACCGCCAGATCGACATAAAAAAAACTCCAGAGCGAGAAAAAATAAAAAAACTACCGCCAAAGCGAGATGGGAGGAAGACGAAGAAGAAAAAGACTACCGCCAGAATTGGATAAAAAAAATAAATCCAGAGCGAGATAAAAAAAAAAAAAAATACTGCCAGAGCGGTACAAAAAAACAAAACAAAACTACCGCCAGAGAAAGATAAAAAAAAAAACTATCGCCAGTACGAGATGGAAGACCGTAATCTCCTTTGTCAGTTTGTTATGGTAATATAATTGTTAACTGACAGAATTGTACAAAAACGGTCAGACGACAAATATTGTAACGCGAGTTTGTTGGTGCGCGAGACCCGGGGCTGCTGTCTCCCTCACCCTTCTGATTCCCTAGGGGCGCACAAATAGGTTTGCAGGAGGAGGGTGGATGTTTCCCCTACCCTACCGTTCCCCTGCCTACTCAGCCCACACCTGGGGCGGAAAAACAAGTTTGCAGGAGGAGGGTGGATGCTTCCCTACCCTCCCATTCCCCTACCTACCCCGCCCCACCCTGGGCGGACAAACAGGTTTGCAGGAGGAGGGTGGATGTTTCCCCTACCCTCCCGTTCCCCTACCTACTCCGCCCCTACCGAGGTGGACAAACCGGTTTGCAGTAGGAGGGTGGATGTTTCCCCTACCTACTCCACCCCACCCGGGGTGGACAAACAGGTTTGGAGGAGGAGGGTGGATGTTTCCCCACCCTGCCGTTTCCCTACCCACCCCGCCCCCACCTGGGGCAGACAAACAGGTTTGCAGGAGAGGGTGGATGTTTCCCTACCCTTCCATTCCCTACCCACCCTGCCCCCACCTGGGCAGACAAACAGGTTTGCAGGAGGAGGGTGGATGTTTCCCCTACCCTCCCATTCCCCCACCTACCCCGCCCCCACCTGAGGCGAACAAACCGGTTTACAGTAGGAGGGCAGATGTTTCTCTACCATCCCATTCCCCTACCTATCCCACCCCTACCCAGGACAGACAAACAGGTTTGTAGGAGAGGGTGGCTGTATCCCCTACCCTCCCGTTCCCGTACCTACCCCACCCCCACCCGGGGCGAACAAATCGGTTTGCAGGAGGAGGGTGGATGTTTTCCCTACCCTCCCGTTCCCCTACCTACCCCGCCCCCACCCGGGGCGGACAAACCGGTTTACAGGAGGAGGGTGGATGTTTCCCCTACCCTCCCACTCCCCTACCTACCCCGACCCAAATCGGGGCGGACAAACAGGTTTGCAGGAGGAGGGTGGATGTTTCCCTATCCTCCCCTTCGCCTACCTACCCCGCCCCAAACCAGGGCGGACAAACAAGTTTGCAGGAGGAGGGTGGATGTTTCCCTACCCTCCTATTCCCCTACCTACCCCGCCACCACCCGGGGCGGACAAACCGGTTTGCAGGGGTGGTGGCTGTGTCATGTCTCCTCTACTGTCATCCGAGGAAGGACAAACAAGATCCAATTGGATTTTATCTTTATAGATTTATTCTATGATATTTTCAACTTGTTGTGAATCTCTGGAAAGGATGAAAGAACTACACGAAATACCCATCACCTGACCAAAAAAAAAAAAAAAAAAGACTCCCTCCAGAGCGAGATGGGAAGACCGTAATCTCCTTTGTCATTTTGTTATGGTAATTCAGCGGTGTTGAGTAATGAGTCCGTCTATCACTAAAAAGAGACCATCCTTTGGATGCTGCGTCGCTCTAAGAATGGATAGAGAGAAGCTGGGCTGTCTTTTCCTTCCACAAATTGTGTGGGCCTATTCTTCGTGAAATTGTAAATATATTTCTACTGTAAGTCGCGGTTATTTACAAATTTATAAGATGATTTACAGAAGCACTTTCCATCTATTCAGTGAGTATTACTGATTTTCTTTTTCACCTTTCAAAAAATGTGTGGGTCTGTTCTACGTGAAATTGTAAATAAATACGTCGTTAAGTCGTGGTTATTTACATATTCACAAGATGATTTACAGAAGCATTTTCCATCTGTTCAATAAGTATCACTTTTTTTTTTTTCTTTCAAAAAATGTGTGGGTCTGCTCTTCGTGAAATTGTAAATATATTTCCATTGTAAGTCATGGTTATTTACATATCCACAAGATGATTTACAGAAGCATTTTCCATCTATTCAGTAAGTATTACTGATGTTTTTAACCTTTCAAAAAACGTGTGGGTCTGTTCCTCTTGAAATTGTAAATAAATCTCTACTGTAAATCAGGGTCATCATTATGAGTACATTGCATGGCAAACATAGGTTTTACAGTGTTCTCTCTCCTCCTGTAATCTTTACATAATCTCAAGTTAACTTACTATTCAATAAGTATTACTTATGTTTTTTCCTTTCACAAAATGTGTGGGTTTATTCTACGTGAAATTGTAAATAAACATCTCGTTAAGTCGTGGTTATTGCTAAGAGTCGATCGCGTGAAAAGTATATTCGTTTTACAGTCCACTATCTCCTCCTGCCATGTTTACATATTCTCAAGTTAATTTACAGAGGCATTTTTCATCTACCCTTTCGCAAAGTTTGCGGGTCTGTTCTATGTGAAATTGTAAATAAAACGCTACTGTAAATCGTGGTTATTGTTATGAGTACATTGCATGACAATCATTTGCGTTTTACAGTCCACTTTCTCCCCCTGCCATATTTACATATCTCCAGTTTATTTACAGAAGCATTTCCCCTCTATTCAATAAATATTACTTAAGTTTTTTTTCTCTCTCTCAGAACAGATGTACGCTGATTTCAGTCCATATACTCTTTAAGTTCAATGTAAAAATCCTTTTATCTCATAATTTATGCAAAGCCTCCCTGAGCGTGTAAAGCGAACTGTCCCAATGCACCAAAGCTGTTCTCGCAATAGATAATATTTCTCCCCAGGACGTGCAA
>NC_089765.1:22979043-22981543 GCF_040412425.1 Macrobrachium rosenbergii | reverse complement strand
TAGAATTTAGACCAAAAGCCAAGTACTGGGACCTATGAGATCATCCAGCGCTGAAATGGAAATTGACAATAAAAGGTCTGAAAGGTGTAACAGGAGGAAAACCTCTCAGTTGCACTGTGAATCAATTGTTAGGAGAGGGTGGAAAGTAAGATGGAAGAAATATAATATGAAAGGAGGTACAGTAAAAGGAACGAACGGGGATGCAGCTAAGGGCCGAAGGCACACGCTGCAAAGAACCTTAAGTAATGACCTACAGTACACCGCATGAAGTGCAATGACGGCACTACCCCACTACGGTGTAAATTAGGAAACGGAAGGAATACACCCGGTTAGAGTGTAGGGACGGCAAGTAAAGCCCCTAGAGTCTTGACTTGTTTTAACGACTCTCTCTTACATTACCGTTAAAATGGAGGGTATAAGTACGCTAATTATAAACTGTTCTTTAAAATGTTATCACGATGAGAAGAATTTTTCAGTTAATTCTAAAATACTATATCTCATTTAGCACTGGGTAACCTTAACACTTGAAACTTTCAATAATATGCATAAATAAATGGCATATGTACTCATGTATCTAATGCATAAAGGCTTTATGACAATATCAGTGCTTTACTATAATAAATAAAGTGCCATTTAGTGGAAGGATTTGCAACTTTATGTAACTGCAGGTTTAAATTACTCGATTATAGTTACAGGTAGGACTGGGAAATCTTGCAACGGAGACTACAATAATAAAGAAAATTCTCGAATGGTTCAAGTTTTATAACACTAGTAAGAAAAAAATAGTAAATTGTATGTGAAATATCAACCCAGAGGAACATCAGATTTCAAGGATATGATGCTTACAAAGCCGTAAATAGAAACCGTCCTTCATGAACTGACTTGAACCGAATATAGAATTTTGGCCGAAGGCCAAGCCCTGGACCTATGAGGTCATTCAACGCTGAAAGGGAAATTGAGAGGTTTGAAAGGTGTAACATGAGGAAAACCTCGCAGTTGCACTATGAATCAATTGTTAAGAGAGGGTGGGTAGCAAGATGGAAGAAAGATACTATGAATGGAGGTACAGTAAAAGGAATAAAAGAGGTTGTAGATAGGGGCCCAAGGAAGGGAGGCTGCTAAAAAAAAAAAACTTTATTAATGCCTACAGTGCACCCCATGAGGTGCACTGACGACACTAACTCCCATGCGGAGTCAAACCTCCTGCCGATAGACCCAATGTTATTGGAGACACATTTGCTTCCTCAGCGAATGATCTTTGGAAAGAATTTCATCTCCAAATTGCACCTAAAGTAACCTTCTTCCCTCTTGTGAGGGTTTAGTGATAACGTCTACAACGCTTAATATTGATATTGTTGGCTGGTTATAATGAGATTTTTTTTTATTTTCCTTGTATTCTCTGTGCATATTTTTATGATGTTAAATTGGCACAGTGGCTGTTCTCAAGATTTTCTTGTTGTGTAAATAACCTTGTTTATATAAGAAAAAAAAGTTGCTTTTATTATCACATATATATATATATATATATATATATATATATATATATATATATATATATATATATATATATATATATATATATATATGCACACACACATATATATACATACATACATACATTCATACATACATACATACATATATATATATATATATATATATATATATATATATATATATATATATATATATATATATATATATATATATATATATATATATATATATATATATACATATATATATATATATATATATATATATATATATATATATATATATATATATATATATATATATATATATATATATATATATATATATACATATATATATATATACATATATATATATACATATATATATATATATATATATATATATATATATATATATATATATATATATATATATATATATATATATATATATATATATATATATATATATATATATATATATATATATATATATATGTATATATATATATATATTTATATTGTTAAACTGTTAAACACAGTGGCTCCTCTCCAGATTTCCTTGCTGCGTAAATAACCTTGTTTATATAAGCCGAGAAACGTTACTTTTATTATTAACATATTTTTTGTGAAAAAAATATACTTAATAGTTTATCAGTTCATTTCTTATTTTTTCCCGTATTCTCTTTGTATTTTTCTCTAAATTACCATTTTTGCTCAATATTTATTGTGAAGATTTTCTTGTGTAAATAGGTCTTAATGTGTTTTATAACCCCAGACGTAAGATGTGTTATTATTCATGTTTGTGGAAATAATCGAATATTATATAAAAAGAAATCTGGAAAAAGTCCAATCCCTGAACTACTTGATTTGTAAATAAAACTTACCGTATTTGTATAACCCCAACCACTCTCATCTCTTTTATTATACATGCTGTGGAAACACTCTAATACTACACAAGAGAGAAAAATAGATAAGGAAAAAGAGAGTGTTTAAAGCGGTCTATTGGATGCCGCGGAAGA
>NC_089765.1:22969043-22971543 GCF_040412425.1 Macrobrachium rosenbergii | reverse complement strand
TCTTGGCTCCAGTCTCTTACCTTCTTCTTCTTCTTCTTCTTCTTGCTTCGATCTCCGTCCCGAGATGGCTTCTCTGTCTCGTTTATGTTGGTGTCGTTGGTCCCTTTTTGTTCAGGAGAAGAATTCTTCCTTCTGTCAGATGGTCTTTTGACGCCGTGAAGGAAATTTCTTCTGAAATTTCATCCGAGGGTCCATGAAACCCACGAGTTACACGGACGACCGACTTTCTGTTTGGTGTATGGCATTTTATTCTAGTATTTGGTTTCCATGAGTTATAGCGTGCTGAAGGGGGCTGATCTTTCTTCCCTACACGTCTTCTTTGTTTTTATTGGCCAAGGGATAAATTGGTGCATATAGTTGATTGTCCTGTTGGCCTATACTTTGTCATACTTTGTAAAAAAAAAATCATGGTTAATGAGTTTCTTTATTCTCAGTAATACACTGAGCCAGTGATATGTCATAGGAGAGCTGTGACCCATAAATTTATCCTACATTAATAGGACTAAAATTACAACGGGGTTAACCCCGAGGATTTCAAATGGATTTTTGATGGATTGTTATTCCCAGCCATTTTGAAAAGATATTTGGTCACTTTATTACTAGGAACTTGTTGTTAAGTGCCCAAACATTGGTGAGTTTAGTATATGTGAATATTCATTTAAGGTGGAAAATAAATGGCATTATTTTTATAGGCAAGGAAGCTGGTATCTTCAGCAAAACATTATCAATGATTATTACTTTTCTGTGACGTCACTATTCCCCTAGGATATCCTATGGCTAACTATGTAACAGATATTGTTTGGGAATTTATATTCTTTAAGAATGTTGCCCAAGTTCTTAGGAAAGTATATATAACCTTCCTTAAAATAAGGTTTGATATAAAATAACGTACATTCAGCCTCGATGACTTGAGTAGTTGCAGAGCCGTCGTATGTACTCTGTAGACAGAGTTAGCATTCAGATTCGAATGAATAGTACCTATATTATTGCAAAGTACGTTTGTGTGCATACGGACGAGAGATCACGTACGGGGCAGGTTACAGAACCTCGTTCTTGTATGCGTTACAGTAAGTTTTTGAAAAGCAAACCCCAAGCGATAATTCAACCCCGGTTTATTTACTCCATAAAAGAAACATCCTCCGTAATTTTGAAGATAAAACTAAATTACACTTCATATGATAAAAGGTAAAACGATGCAAAGGAAAATCCTCGGACAGGTAAGAAACGTGCGAGCCTGCAGTGAGTGGAATTTTTAATCCTTATTATTATTTTATATATAAATACAGTTCCCACTTAACGGGGTTACTTCGCTGGCATGTTTCATAGAGCCCAGGAAAGCTATGACTGAGGCATAAACTGCGTTATGGCGAGGCGTAGAGGAAGTAATGTATGCATTTATGCATTAATTATCTGTGCACTCGTAAGCGTCGACATATGTATCCACTTTTCCGCTGAATAAATGAACGAACAGGGATGTACTGTACACAAACGAATAAAGGTCTCGTATATCTCACAGAGCGAAATGCAATCGATGTTCTTACAAAGCTTCCTGTTCAGTCTCTCTCTCTCTCCCTCTCTCTCTCTCTCTCTCTCTCTCTCTCTCTCTCTCTCTCTCTCTCTCTCTCTCTCTCTCTCTCTCAATATTTATATGTATATTAATATATATATATATATATATATATATATATATATATATATATATATATATATATATATATATATATATATATACACACATATATATATATATATATATATATATATATATATATATATATATATATATATATATATATATATATATATATATATATATATATATATATATATATATAGGTATGTCAAACATGTAAACAAGGCTGTTCATTATTTTATTCTATTCCATGTCTGAAGGAAAGCATAATTATCGTATTTATATCTATATTCCTCTCTCTCTCTCTCTCTCTCTCTCTCTCTCTCTCTCTCTCTCGTTCTATATATATATATATATATATATATATATATATATATATATATATATATATATATATCAGTTCTATATATATATATATATATATATATATATATATATATATATATATATATATATATATATATATATATATATATAAAGAACAAACAAGAGAGAGAGGAATATAGACATAAATAAGACAATTATGCTTTCTTTCAGGCATGGCATAGAATAAAACAATTAACAGACCATGTTTACATACCCAACAAACCTGAAAACTAACTCGCAATTTTTAAGATTTTAATATGCAAATTACTTAAACGCTCAGTGTCGACGCAGACGAATGCATATTAAATTCAACCATAAATGCATGCGTGCATCCTTCCGGCTTCCTCCTGGCGTGGTGGGGAATTTGTTTTAGTCATAAGATTTTTTGCTGCAGCGTGAATGGAGCCTCCGAAATAACCTCGTGAGGTTGTGTGTGTGTGTGGGCGAATTCAATATTCAGAACATCCCATTTACTGCGGTCTCGGATGTTGCCTGCTGACA
>NC_089765.1:22959043-22964043 GCF_040412425.1 Macrobrachium rosenbergii | reverse complement strand
TGCAATTTGGTATGTTTGATGATTGCAGGGTAGATGGCCAACTTACCAATTTGCAGCCCTATAGCCTTAGTAGTTTTTAGGATCTGACGGCGGACAGAAAAAGTGCGGACAGAAAAAAAGTGCGGACGGGCAGACAAAGCCGGCACAATAGCTTTCTTTTCAGAAAACTAAAAATCCTAAAACATTCCTCTCTTCATAAGTGTTTCGAATAAAAAGGAGAGCGATCCACGAAGGACCTACTTCTACAAGAAGGACTCTAATTTCCCGTCCTTGTCCTTCCACCTTCCGGGGCTAGGAATGGATGGGCCAATATAAAGTTGGAACCCAGTCCGCTCTGGCTTGCATTAATAACCTGAAATTCTCTGCCGGATTATAAACTCTTTGAAACCGAAATATCGAAGCTCGCGCGGAATTTTTCATTTAGGAGGGCTGCGTGCTTTCATTTACCTTGAAGTAAATTTTCTTTCTTTTTTTATAAATTCGTCAATGGGATTTTTGTCAAGATTTTGTAAAGAAGGTAAAACTCTCTCTCTCTCTCTCTCTCTCTCTCTCTCTCTCTCTCTATATATATATATATATATATATATATATATATATATATATATATATATATATATATATATATATATATATATATATATATATATATATAGTATAATATTTTATTTCTTTTATATATATACATTCGTCAATGGGTTTTTGTCAAGCTTTTGTGAAGATGGGATCTCTCTCTTTTCTCTCTCAAGATTTTGTGTATACATTCGTCAAAAGCTTTTTGTGAAGATGGTAAACTCTCTCTCTCTCTCTCTCTCTCTCTCTCTCTCTCTCTCTCTCTCTCTCTCTCTCTCTCTCTCTCTATATATATATATATATATATATATCAATGGGTTTTTGTATATATATATACATATATGTCAATGTGGTTTTTGTCAATGGGTTTTTGTCAAGCTTTTGTGAAGATGGTAAACTCTCTCTCTCTCTCTCTCTCTCTCTCTCTCTCTCTCTCTCTCTCTCTCTCTCTCTCTCTATATATATATATATATATATATATATATATATATATATATATATATATATTATATATATATATATATATATATATATATATATATATATATATACATTATATATATATATATATATATATATATATATATATATATATAATATACAGAAAGAACGAACGTAAACACACTCTCTCTCTCTCTCTCTCTCTCTCTCTCTCTCTCTCTCTCTCTATCTCTATCTATATATATATATATATATATATATATATATATATATATATATATATATATATATATATATATATGTGTGTGTGTGTGTGTGTGTGTGTGTGTGTGTGTGTGTGTGTGAGTCTACTAATTTGAAACGCCTCTCTCTCATCAGTGTTAGAAGCGAATTTCGGCTGGCTTAATTTGGAACAGGTTCAGATTGCTACGAAATCCATTTCCTACAATTTCACATTAACGAAGATTCCTTCAAAGACGTTAATTAGGGAGAGCCAACAAACACAATTATAATATGAAATTTATCACTCTTATAATTACTCTGAGCGTTACCTACATATTATTCTCGGTTCAGCTTTTTAACCCCTTAACAGGCACGCCTTGATTCACTCTACAACGGGAATACATTACGTTGGAATATGTTTCACTGTAGCCTAATCCTGTAATTATTGTAATTTATGGAATTACTGTTCATCATGGAATACAATTATTGTAAATTATACAGTAGATAACAAGACAATATAAAACACTGCTAAATTGAGTAGATTGTTATTCTTACGAAAACCAACCACATAACGAAACCAGTGAGAAAAAAATAGACTAACCAAAAAGAACAGAAAGCAAAAATAAATAAAAAAAATAAACTACTAAGTGTGACTTGATACTGCTTTACTTGAAATTCATATCTTCATGAAGTTAAAATACCTGATCAGCAATACTTAGCAAGTTAAAAGAAATTTGAAATACGAATCAACACGATTAAAAAAGTTTATATCCGACTTGGGAACTAAAAGGAGAGACATCCATCATCATAATACAAGTATATAATTATAATCATGATCTCTGTATTTAGGTTTCCCACGATGAGGCGGACTAATGAAATCAAGGATTATGGCACCACAGGGACGAAATCCCTCATTCTCTTTCTAGTTAATTTTATCCTTAATGAGATTTAGCAAATATTATTTGTCGAAACCTAATCTCTGACGACTAACATGGAAGTTGGTTAACTTCATATTCTAATGAGGATTCTCCTTTACTCATCTAATGAGCTGTTCATTCAGGAATATCACCTAATCACAGACGACAAATCGAAGAGGTGGGTAATACTGATTCCCAGTCAGGATTCCCATTTACCTGAATAGAGGAACTGCTCATTTAAGACTGAGATACTAATAAGATTTCTCTTAACTATCTAGAGGGGTTGAGCTCGATTATTTAGTTTTCATGGTACATCGATTGTTATATCGAGTCCTCATCATCAAACTGGATAATCAGATAACCACACTAAAGACCTGGACAATAAAATACAATGATTTAAGCTCTAATATCAGTATCATACCCAAATGGGCATTTAACACTGGTGCACTTATGTTGAAAATTTTTGTCTAGTCTGTCATCATCAGTAAACTTCATTTCACTTCACAAAGCTGGAGGGAAACTGGATAATCAGATAACCACAATAAAGACTTGGACAATAAAATCCACCGATTAAACTCTAATATCAATATCATAGCCAAGTGGGCATTTAACACTGGCTCACTTCTCATGTTGAAAATTCTTATCTAGCCTGTCTTCATCATTACACTCTATTTCACAAAGGTGGAGGCAAACTGGATAATCAGATAACCACACTAAAGACTTGGACAATAAAAGCCACTGCTTTAAGGTCTAATACCAATATAATGCCCAGATGTGCACTTAACACGGGTGCACTTCTCATGTTGAAAAATCTTATCTAGTCTGTCATCATCGTTAAACTCTATTTCACAAAGCTGGAGGAAAATGGGATAATCAGATAACCACAATAAAGACTTGGACAATGAAATCCACTGATTCAAACTCTAATAACATACCCAAATGGGAATTTAACATTGATGCACTTCTCATGTTGAAAAATCTGATCTAGTCTGTCATCATCATTAAACTCTATTTAACAAAGCTGGAGGCAAATTGGATAATCAGACAACCACAATAAAGACCTGGACAGTAAAAGCCACTACTTTAAGGTCTGATACCAATATCATACCCAAATGGGCATTTAACACAGGTGCACTTATCATGTTAAAACTCCTTACTGCCATGGGATTACGAATTTCCCTCTCGGGAAGCCGAGAAGGGTCGTCTTAAATCTAGCCGGGAAAATATTTCTTGTCTTAATCTCAAGAGGGGAAGTGGCCTTTAAAAGCCTCTGAAATACCGGGGTCTCTGTTCCTCGAACGTATTGTTTTATATTTCTCTTTAACTTCGTAAAGAGATTTTATATTTTTAGTTGATGGAGGCACGAAGTTCAAAAGTGTGGCCGTTGGACGTCTAACTTTAGAATTTTGCTCTGCCGCTCTTAATATTCCTGTTTTGCATTTATTCTTTCGCACTTTCTTGTTTCCGTTTGGGTTTCGTGGTTGTTTAACGTCAAAATTCTTCTCTCTCTCTCTCTCTCTCTCTCTCTCTCTCTCGTTATAAATATATATATATATATATATATATATATATATATATATATATATATATATCTCTCTTACACGCACACACACATTCGTTATATATATATATATATATATATATATATATATATATATATATATATATATATATATATATATATATATATATATATATATATATATATATATGTGTGTGTGTGTGTGTGTGTGTATTTACAGTATACATATACATATATATATAGATATATATATACATATGCATATATATGTGTACACACACATATATATAATTATACAGATAAATTATGAGGATTTTAAAGTTATTGGCCAAGCACAGAACCAACAGAAACTGCAGATTCTTGAGTCTTTAAATATTAAACTGCGGGTTCCCTCATTAAACACGCAAACTACCTCAATTCCATTGTTTTTGCCATAGGTCGTTACTATTTGTACCTTTGATCTTTTTGTTTTGTTTTTCTGTATACATTTTTCTTTTACTGTTAGTGTGGTTCTGTCGTTTGCATTGTAAGGTGAGCGTCTTCTGCTTTTTTTTTTATAAGTATATTACTGTCTTTGTTTGTTTCTCCATTATTTGAAAAAATGTTCTTAAAATTAGACAATTTTTATTATTTTTTTTATTTATTTGGAGGGTTTTGTGATTTTGCTATTTTTAATGTGCTCTTGTGTAACCATATGTGTCCGTGTGTAACGTGATTTTAAGCTTTCTGTGTATGTATTTAAGTGTGCTCTTGTAGGTGTAATTTTGAACACCCTTTATATATTTTTAATGAATAATGTTTTAACGTAATTCAGTTTTAGCCGTTCAGTACTTTTATTAATTTATTTCATTTTCCATAGAATTCCCTGATGATGTGATTATAAATCACGAAACGTAGGAAGCAATAAAGGAAGTGTGAATTTCCAGAGTATTCCTGCCCTTGACTACAAATTATATATATAGTATATATATATATATATATATTCTATATATATATATATATATATATATATATATATATATATATATATATATATATATATATATATATATATATATATATATATATATATATATATATATCTATGTGTGTGTATATGCAAATCTTCTGACAGAGGAAAGCTCTCATTGAAGAGGCTCGAACGATGATGATGATAAAAATAAAATATTCAAGGAGCAAAGACCCTCATATTTTAGAGGATTTAAGAGGCCGCTTTCCCCTCGTGAGTCTAAGACGGAAATATTTCTCTGTCTAGAAGTAAGACGACCCTCCTCCTCCTCCTCCTCCGAAGGGAAATTCGTATTCCCAAGACAGTAGGACGTTTCAAC
>NC_089765.1:22951543-22954043 GCF_040412425.1 Macrobrachium rosenbergii | reverse complement strand
GGATGGACGCGGGAGACTCATTCTGACCCGATTTCCAGACGTCTCTCCGGAGTCTCGGTTCCACCTCGTGACGCTTTCATTCAGTCAGTCTTCTTGAGAGAGAGAGAGAGAGAGAGAGAGAGAGAGAGAGAGAGAGAGAGAGAGAGAGAGAGAGAGAGAGAGCTCTCTTTCTCTGGCTTTAGTCATCTGTAGAAAGCGTTCTGTGGTCTTGTCCTCTGTCAGAGGATACTTAATGCAACAGTGTTTTGCTTATTCTTTTTTTTTAATATGTGAAACTGAATATTTAGACAAACAGTGTCTTCCTTTATAAGTGAAAATGGGCATAGAAACTCGTATATTATGAGTCACAATAGTTTTAAGCATAATTTCAAAAATTGTAACTGTTTTTGTGGTCAATATACATCAGCTATATTGGTACAGTAAGAGATATAACTATATAAAGTAATTATCAAGACTCCACTTGGCAGTTTGGTGACTGACGTGTCTATATTACCTCGAAAATACTCTTTAGGAAAATCAAGAAAAACATTTCAGATTAAATATAAAAAAAACATGACCCAGGACATTAAAAAGGGCTACGAAAATATGTCGATATTGAGAAATATTGAAAAAAAGAGGGAAATGGTGCCAAAGAAAAGTTGCGCAAGGAGCTGCGCAGTTCTTTAAAATGATTAAAGAAGACTTTCTAATTTCTTGTTAAAATAAGGGAGATTTTTATTGCAACACCATGGCCGATGTTTATCTACGAACATTAGCGTTCTTCGTTTTGGGTAAGTACAGCATCCGTATATGTATATATACACAGTATGTATATATATATATATATATATATATATATATATATATATATAGATATATATATACAGTATATATACATATATATATATATATATAATTTATTCATTTATTTCTATCTGTATTTATGTTATAGCTACTTGTATTTGATATTTTTGTTAGTAATAATTTATTTATATTTATGCAATAAGAATAATACCAATGTCTTTGTGATGGTCAAATATGAATGCAAAAATAGAGGGAGAATAAAAAAAAAAGATTTAATAATATTAGAGGACAGAATCATTCACTAAATCGTGCAAAGCCAAAGATTAATGATTTCCCCAGAGTGGTTTTGGGAAGAGGTATATTTCAGTGCAAAAATATATAAATATGGATCCATATAAACGATTTATCATGGCTTTCAACCCATGGGAATTCACGCATGCATTGCAAAAAATAAAAATAGGAATTCTTTACAATGATGAAATTTTCGGTGCTTTTTGATTTCGAAACTGCAGAAAACTGTTCATATTTTTTTTTTTTTGTAATGCAATTGAAATTTGGGTTTGAATCAGAGTGATTGTGTTGTAACATTTACCTGCTTTTAGCGATTTGTAAATCTGTAATCCCTGGATTTAACGGTCAGGGGATTTTATTTGCTTTTTCTTCCAGACTTTTGGGATTTTCTCAAGCGTTTGTGTTTCCCGACTCATAAACCTTCTTGCTTTAGGAAGATGAAGAACTATCTCATCCCTAGTGAATAATCCCACCATAGGCTTTGGGGTTTTCTCAAGCTTCTGTGTTTCCTGACCCATAAACCTTCTTACTTCAGGGAGATGAAGGACTGTCTCATTTTTCGTAGTTAATTCCTGTCCCCCTTCCTTTCATTTGCCCTTCCTTTCATACGCCTTCTCTTGTTTAATTCAAGCCTGGGCTTCACAAAGACATTAGGTTGCTTAAACTGTTGACCTTTAGACCTTTAGAACATGATTCGATCTTATATCTGTCGTTGCATATGCTCTTATGTAAATATGAGATCTTATGCAAATATATAAACATATAAAAATGGAGACAACGTTATCTTCACAATTTTTCTATGAAATCATAATCATTATCTAAAACCAAATCCATTACAAGCAAATCTTCGAAAAGACAGTCTTATACTTTCAATACTTTCTATACTCTTAGATCTGTCCCTTCAATTCAACAAAGACAGCTAAGTAAAGATTCTAAATCTCCAATGGATATTAATTTTCCATAATATTTTCTCCACTAGCCTTCCCGTCACAAGCATAATTTAAGACGAAGGTTCGTGGCTGTGACTCATTGATAAAGGTCCATGCATCTATAACCTTTTCATTGTATCAAACGGGGTCATCCTTCATTCGCTTTTACCTTTGCCATAACAGATGCGATCAGTCCTTGTCCTTCCTTGTCCTGAAAGGTTCAGGTCCATTCAAAATCACTTATTCAAATTTATTCTTGAAATTACTTTACACTGTTAATTATTAACTCCTTATTTCTTAAACTTACGCGTTTTCATGGCATTAACTTGGGTGTTAATGGTTAACTTTTATCTACTATTATTATTATTATTATTATTATCATGATATAAACATAAATCAGGACTCTAATCCATCACAACCATTTCCTTCTTAGGTCACGTGATCCCAAATGTCAATGCGTAACTTTTACTTGTCTATTATTATTATTATTATTATTA
>NC_089765.1:22939043-22949043 GCF_040412425.1 Macrobrachium rosenbergii | reverse complement strand
TATGTGTTTTCCAAAACTAATCAAATTAAAAACAATAGTCCTCAACTATTCATAGCCACCTTGAATTTATGTACTTTCTTTTTCGTTTCCCCAGTACCCCAAGTCGAAATCGTTGGAGAAGTCGACAAGTACATCCGCAAGGGATCGACCACCCGCCTGGAGTGCACAGTCAGCTCCACCGTACAGCTTCCAGACTACATCTTCTGGTACCACTCGGGAGAGAGGCTCCTGGAATACGACAACCCGAGGGTGAAGTTCTCGGTGTCCAGGAGGGGAGGACAGGGCAGCGAGATGAGCATCACTTCCCTCCTGATCATCAGCAACACGCAGCCAGAGGACGAGGGGAATTACACCTGCCTCCCCTCGAATCTGCACTCCGCTACGACGAACCTTCATGTGCTCAATGGTGAGTGAGGATGGTGGTTTGGGGTTTTGTGTGGACACTCCAGGCAACTGTATACAAACGCACACACACACACACACACACACACACACACACACACACACACACATATATACAGTATATTACCCTATTTCTGTAATAAACAATAACTTGGCCTAAACACACTTTTATTGAAGGAGATTGAGGACCTTTTATTTCAGTTCCTGTACCTTGCAGTTTGCAATACACTCGTAGGTATAGAAGATAGCATTGTCTTTATATAAATACATATACATATATATATATATATATATATATATATATATATATATATATATATATATATATATAGTATATATATATATATATATATATATATATATATATATATATATATATATATATATATATATATATATATATATATATAAATGTGTATATACATACATATATATATATATATATATATATATATATATATATATATATATATATATATATATATATATATATATATATATATATATATATATATATATATATATATATATCAACACGGCCCACAGGTAAGAGTACCTTTAACACAACTAATCCCTTTTTTTGCCTCAATCTTCCAGACGAGCACCCAGCAGCCATGCAAACGGGAGCAGCCATGTTGACAGACCCTCCTTCAACCTGGGGCATGATGATGGTGGTTCTGATTGCTTTCATCTTCGTCCAGGCCCACCAGAATTTCAACCTATCAAGCGGTACTCCAGGCCAGAGCCTCGTCCTCGCGAGAAAGGCGACACCGGCAGGTACCCTTCAACGCCGTGTTAGAGGCGTTTCTACCTGCCGCACCTCCTCTGAGCTGGAGGAAGACGGGGCTGAAAAGGAAATGGATTCTTTTAGTCTGCGGAGCAAAGCTAATGTATTCCAGGCTGGAACGACAATGTCTGCCTTCCGTTTAAGAGGATTACCTCCGATGTGCACCAGAATATACAGAGAGGGCAACAAAAATAGGAAAAAACTGGCTGAAAGGGACCTTGTTTTCTGCCTCCAGAGCTCTGTGCTGTCCAATCCCTCCGCCAAAATAATTAACCACCTGCCAATGAGTTGCACCACAGAAGCTCGTAACACTAAACTCCCCTTGTGGAGAGGCAGCCATCAAATAACCTTGGTCTCCCAAATAACAAAGAGGAATAACTCTACGGATTTTGAAGACGAGAAAGATTTTGCCCGTGGCCACTTGGGTCACCAAGGACATCCATCCAAAGCTTGTTTCCACACTAGAATTTCAGCCAGTTCTCTTTACTAGATGATTTTGCGTTCAATTATGTGTTCCTGATACCGAAGTGTATAAAATCATAAGCAATTAAAGAACATCAATAGGAATTTTTAAAAATATCCGAGATATCTTTATGTATGTGTGTATGTATTTAAGAATGTATGTATATTTGTATGTATGTTCTTAAACGTCATGGAGTGTTATCTTTGGCTGGGTGTTATGGAAAAAAATTATTTACCTGTTGTATTTTGTAATAAAAATCTTTTTGGAAAAATCGATATAAATAACTTTTGAAGTTCTACTTCAATATTACAGGACTAATAAATCAAAAGCAAGTATTTTAAATACAGTTTAATTCTAGTATCATCCCATTCTTTGTGTATGAATCTTCATGTTAAAGAACGATGAATGGTGAAGAATAATTTTCATTCAAATGTCGAATTCTCCAAAATATAAGGTATCAACCTTTTCTTTAAACATTATGAAAAGATACAATATTTTGTGGGTCAGGAAAATGCCTGAAGTATTTCCTGAACTCACAAGAAAGCATTTTAGAATATTATTATTTACGTCTTCATACCATAAACAGATGCAGGAATATTACTCTTAATCTTTTAAAAAGAAGAGAACATTTGCAAAGAAAAAAAAATATATGTATTGATATATGTCTTATGTACAGCCATAGATATAACCATACTCAATACTTCTGATTAGCATATATGTATATATGTATCAATTCAAAGTGATCCTATTATATGTATGTTTTGGGTAATATACCTTTGAACATATTAATTTCATTGTCATGACGGTTGTGTTCAAGGTCAAACTACTGAGTTTAGTAATAATGTTGCCGTTATATGTTAAAAAAACTGATATTGACTCAACAGACATGAATAAAATATTATAAGAGGGAAATATTTTGTATTGAATGTTTAATGGCATGGAAGAAGGTCGTGTGAATTGCTCAGAAATAAAATATACATTTTCATGGCGTTTTAATCCCCAAGAGCAAAAGTTTTTTGTTCTGATGAAATGTTTTTGATCAGTATGTTGGGTTGTAATTTGATGATTGCTATCACTGAAAATATGAATATAGATAAGAATATCACTGTTACTGTATCAGATTTGCTTATGAGAATGTAATTGAATAACCATAAAACGAGGAAATTAAATGGAGAAAAAAAATGTTTGTGGATGAGGTATCTTATATCCAAAAAAAAAGTTCATTTTAACATATTTTATGGGTAAAAATTGGTCATTAAACTATACATGATTTTCGTTTGAATAGGTAAAGAAAGTATGTTATCAAATAAAGAATAAAATAACCTTACAGTTATGCTGAGTTGCTCTGAAGAATTACTTTAAACTTGAATTATGATGCCAACAAAGGGCGTACCTTACTTCAAACGGTTTTGCCTAAAATTGAGTTTCTGTAGAATTATATTATATATATACTCTCTCTCTCTCTCTCTCTATATATATATATATATATATATATATATATATATATATATATATATATATATATATATATACATACATACATATTATGTATATATACACACACACACACACACATATATATATATATATATATATATATATATATATATATATATATATATATATATATATATATATGTGTGTGTGTGTGTGTGTGTGTGTGTGTGTGTGAGTGTGTGTGTGTGTGTACACGAGGTGTGTCTATTAAATAACGAGACTGTAATTCCACCTAGTAAACAAAGCAGTCAGAACCGGTCATAAACGGACGCGTGGCGACTCTGAACAACACTCTATAACGTTCAGTTGATTGGAGTCGCCATTTAGTTTGGTTGTGTTTTTTGTGGTGGGCCTAAAAAATGCTAAGCTTCAAAGCTGAAAAACGTGTCAGTTTGAAATTTTTAGTAAAATTGCACGAAACACCAACAGAATGTTTTCAAATGCTTAGCACAGCTACGGGAATGACTGCCTCCTGTCTCGTGCATGTATGTTCCAGATGGCACAAAAGATTCAACGAAGGACGTGAGATTGTCAAAGATGATGAACGCCCTGGACGATCTTGATAGCACTTCAAGAACCAAAGGAAATATATAAAAAAAAAAAAAAAAAAACCTGTCAGATTGTTCGAAAAGACCGCCCACTCAGTGTCCGAATGACAAAGACACCCTCCACATTTGCTCTAGTTAGCACCGTGCGACTTTTATCTTTTCCCAAAAGTTAAATAAGTGCTTAAAGGGACACGTTTTGGTTCAGTTGGTGCTGTAAAGAAGAAAACGGCGGATGTGTTGAAGCAGCTGACAGAAGTTGATTTCCTTCTCCAGGCCTTTGACCAGTGGAAAAGATGACTGCAGCAATGTATCAGTGCAAATGGGAAGTATATTGAAGGGGACAGGCATTACATTTGTAATAAATATAAATAAAGGTGAGTTATTTAATCAGTCGTTATGTAATAGGTATACCTCATGTGTATATATATATATATATATATATATATATATATATATATATATATATATATATATATATATATACATACAGTATACACACATATATATATATGTATATATACATATATATATATATATATATATATATATATATATATATATATATACATAGCAGATATTGTAGTTTGCTACAGCTTGAAGACAATTGACGTAGGGAGTGACTCTTTCCCTATATCCTATTGCTTTACAAGTGCAGATCTAAACGTGCATTAAATATTTAGCCTTCCCAAGCTACAGAAGTATAACACCAAAAATCGTAAGATTAAGACTTAAATAAACTTAATTTCCTCAGATATCATATAGCAAACTTAATACAATAAACGATTTAAATAAGATCCCCCTTGCAAATGCCTTTTCAAGCCACGCAAAATTGTATTCAATCCACGAAGATTTATTTTATTCCTCGTGAATACAAATCAAAGTGATGGTTCATCAACATCCCTTATACCAGCATCGTTAACCTCCAATTTACCTTTGCTCTGTGGCCCTTTATTCTTTACTCACGTGGGAATGCCTTCATGTAGAATATAAAGCGCGTCCACACTACACTTAAATATTAGAATGAACTCTCAAATCCGATCTGTTTACTAAGGGGCTGGTAATGGCGGTGCAAATAAAAATCATATCATATCAATGCGTTTCTTCAATCAAAACGATGATTCATGGAGAATAAAAAGAAATGGCGATAATAAATCTCTTTTGCGAGATATTAAACTCATTTTATGGACGATATCTATTCCCTAAACATGATTTTATTTAATTAAATGACTACGATAACTAATCCTTCAAGGGATTTATAAATGCTGAAATTCACCAGAATAGAAATACCCAGACAAAAGTGACATCAGATCAAGTATCTGAATGAGAAGCCCATGACATCTGACCGTCACCCATTTTTACATTTTGCTTTACATAACAAATCCTTCGGTCTATTCCTCTCGGCCCGTTTTCCACAGACTCTATAGATAAAAGATTAAAAGGTAGATTGTTGGAATTCTCGTTAAACAAAAGTTACAATGGATAAAACTGGAGGCCGCCTCTTTAAAAGATTGATGCTCCCTTCCTGTCACGTCAAAGCCTAATGGTTCCTCTCTCTCTCTCTCTCTCTCTCTCTCTCTCTCTCTCTCTCTCTCTCTCTCTCTCTTGATCGCTCGCGCTCTCGAGTATAGAGTATAGGGTGCCATTTCCAAAACTTATCTCTCTCTCTCTCTCTCTCTCTCTCTCTCTCTCTCTCTCTCTCTCTCTCTCTCTCTCTTGATGGCTCGCCCTCTCGAGTATAGAGTATAGGGTGCCATTTCAAAACTTATCTCTCTCTCTCTCTCTCTCTCTCTCTCTCTCTCTCTCTCTCTCTCTCGAGTATACAGTATAGGGTGCCATTTCCAAAACCTCTCCCCCTCTCTCTCTCTCTCTCTCTCTCTCTCTCGTATAGAGTATAGGGTACCATTTCCAAAACACAGAAGCTATCCTTACCCAGTAGGTATAAAATCATTCATATATCTTTTGCCTGTCTTAGTCTTCTCTAAAGTTTGTGTTGACTGCACATACAGGGATCGTACAATAAATTTCAGTTCTATTTCTATGGAATTTTATTAATATTTAGCTATGCAAGTTCGATATAACACTTGAAGTATAGCTTTCAGAAGGAAGTATATTTTTCCTAATACTCCGAATCATGAATATGAACAAGATAAGAGTAAATTCGTAGGTCACGTTTTATAATATCTTATCATAGGCTTTCCCATTTCAAGGAGGACAATACAAACTCCCCTTTGAGGGATTTACTGATCTATAATATGAAAGCAACAGGGGTTCAATGTCCGGAAGAGCTAGAAAAAACCTAATTGAGTTTGGGGTGCATGATTTGATTAGCTAGCGCATCGTGATTTGTGAGCTCAGGTTTGAATACTGAGATGATTTTACATCGGAATTTGTACTGCAAATCTAGGTTAGTAGACGATGTGTTTTACGTCTTCAAGCCTTAACTACAAATGAGATAGGTCTATTTTTAAAGTATCTGAGGAAGATAAATTTTTATGGATGACATAATTTCAAATCAATTTTCTAAGCTTATCATCTGTGGACTACTTACAGTGACAAAGGTTGCATGTTCCTCGTGAATATTTCAACCTGAATTGAGGATATTGCTAATGTATATTATTTTTGGGGCTTTCAAAGGCACTCACTTTGTCCTTTGAAAAAAAAAAAAAACTTTTCGTTCTAGACAGCTTTACAAACAAAGAAGATACTGAACCAAACGCAAAAGCAGTTACGTAGAGACATCTATTCCTATTCGCATCCCTTCACGCGAAAACGATCTTCCCACACACAAAAAGAATTTATTGAACAAATAACAAGTGACTGCCAACGAGGCTTTTTTTTTCCTCTAGAAATACGATCCTTTTTTTCATTCTGCCTACGCTTTACACTCCCGACAGACGACAAGCATAAAAAAAAAGAGAGAAAATAAAAAGTAAACAAACAGAAACTGGAAGGGAAGCATTCACAGTCACGCCAATAATCCACTTTGGCCTAACTAAGCCAGGAAAATCTTGCGGCTGCAACGAAGTTTATACAGCGTTCGAAGGTTTTCCCGCTGCGAGGTTTTCGTGGCACGTGTCAGAATCTGGTTTCCGTATTCGTTTCTCTCATTTGGCAAACATTGTCCCCAAAACACAGTTTGATTGGCAGTATTCTTCTGGGATTATATGGTGGTGGCAGAGAGAATCGTTTAAATAGTATTTTTTTGGTCACTCTTTTGGCAACTATTGTCCACAAAATGTAGCTCGATTATCAGTATTCGTATGGGCTTTATTGATAAGATGGAGAATCATTTGCGAAGCATTTTTCGTTTTTTACTTATTTGGCAAATACCGTTCGGTTGGCAGAATTCGTCTGGGCTTGTGTGCAGGTAACAGCAAATCATTTGCGTAGCATTTTATTTTTTTTTTTTTTACTCATTTGGAAAATGTTTTCCAAAACGCCCAGTTTGATTACCAGCATTCGTCTGGGTTTATACACTGGTAGCATTTTTGTTCACTTATAAAGCAAATATTGTCCTCAAAATAGAGTACGGTTACCAGTATTCGCGTGGGCTTGCAGTATATGTTGGTAACAGAAAATCTTATGCGTAGCATTATTTTTTTCTATTTTCGTAAATTAACCATCCTCTATCAATTTTTATTTTGCATTTCAAAGACAATCACGAACAAACTGATCTGTAGATATACTAAAAAAAAAAAAAAAAAAACACAGAAGACCCCCATAGGCTTATTATATGGGAAATGCCTTGATATAGTAATTCAGCCACATGCACTCAATAGAAAAAAACCCATACGCATATTATGGGAGAAATACCTTGACGAAGTAGTTTATTCCTAATGTAATTGCTCACTACACATCCACTCACCCCATCAGCCAGTATTCCCATTGTGTCTCTCTAGCTTCCCATCCTATTAATCCAATACGTCTCCTCCCTCCCTCCCTCCCCACTCTAGCAATTGTAGGGTTCCTCCCCCTTCATTTCATCCCATCCACAACAATGAAACCGTGGCGTTATCATTTGTGGACTACTTACAGTGACAAAGGTTGCATGTTCCTCGTGAATATTTCAACCTGAATTGAGGATATTGCTAATCTATATTATTTTTGGGGCCTTCAAAGACACTCACTTTGTCCTTTGAAAAGAAAAAAAATTCTCGTTCTAGATAGCATTATTGCTTCCTTAAAGAATATATATGTATATATACATACATACTACATACTACATACATACATACATACATACATACATACATACATATATATATATATATATATATATATATATATATATATATATATATATATATATATATATATATATATATATATATGTGTGTGTGTGTGTGTGTATATATTCACACACAATTCGGGCTACTCTTTCCCCCTATGTTTTCGTCCATTAGTCATTCACTATAGTATTTCTTCTGTATTTTTTTAAAAATTGGTTAGTAACTCAGGTAGAAATCTAACCCTGTTAATAAGTATAAGCCTGAAAAGTTACCTGAGAACATGTTGATGTTTATGTCCTGCATTTTACACCGTTATTACTTTCTTTGATTATTCCTCATACTCTTCTCTTTTTGCTTCTGAAATTCGTTTTGCTCCTTGTTAGTTTTTTGATATGTTGTAGTTTCCTCTTCACAGCTTCGAAAGACTAATAATATTTAATATAAGGAATCCTGACCAGTATTTCTATTTTCAGGAACAGTTTCCGTACCTCAGGTTTAAGAACAAAGGTCTCTGCCGAGTGCTGGAAGATGACCACTCCGTCTCTTTATCATTGCAGACTATTCTGAATTAATCTCAGCCGCGAATCCAGCTTACCTGGATTGTGACTGACATGCCCCCTTCACAAACACCTTAATTTACAGGTCCCGTTGAAATGATCATGGTGTTTTTTTATGGTAGGGAACTTTTCTATTTTCAGTGCTTGGGAATGACAGAAACACGAGAAGTAAAAGAGCAGAAAGCATAGTTCATTGTCATAGGTTTTGACTCTTCAAAAACAAGACATTTCTTTTACAGTTTTTATAGGTTTTAGGTTTTTCCATTTAACAAATAAAGATTTATTTTACACATCAAAGGCCGTAAACAATACCATGAAAGGGTATTTTATACGATCTATTCTCCCCGCCTCTCTCTCTCTCTCTCTCTCTCTCTCTCTCTCTCTCTCTCTCCAAAGAAGAAATTATAGTTAATATTTTTGGTTCATACTTTGTGAGTTTGAAAGTGTAACAGTATTCATCAACTTTCCTTTAATATCTTTTTGCGGGCGGGTGAGCGCTCACAGTTATTAATAAAGTTTGTCACTGCTGACCTAGGCAGGTGATCAGGTACCTGATAGCTAGTGTGATGTTGATGTATGTATATATATATATATATATATATATATATATATATATATATATATATATATATATATATATATATATATATATATATATATATATATATATATATAGCCAGCGTACATGAGACCTTCAAAATAATTAGTTGATTAACCTAGTAGAGCAATCTCCCAGAAAAGCATTTCCTCATATTCTTGTTTAATTCTGTCATCATACATTCGCTGACTAACCTTTCTGTACGCATTAATTTCCTTGCAAAACAACTTTTTATTTACCCCAAAGTCCTGCCTCGTGTGTGAACTTATTTCTTCTCTCTAGCCTGTCTCTTGACTTCCATATCTGTCTCCCAGTATTCCTGTATACGTTTTTTTTTTTTTTCTTACAACTGAAACATAAATATTTCATGGTTTTCCTTCCAAAAGCTTCTCATTTCCTCGTTCCACGGCTCACTGTTTCTGTTCCTTCCTGTCACGCTCGTAGAACCAAAACCATTCCAAGTTATCTTTTGACCCTGTACTAGAATTTTACATGTTACGCACTTTCCTTTGACTCGCTCCTCTCCCGCGTATTTAAACATAGCTTGTTTTTCATTTGATTTATCTGTAAATGATATCGTAATTTCTCTCTTTTGAAAATCATTGTTTTAATTGCTCTTATAGCTACGTTTTTACGGCAGCGTTCCCAAGCAACCTATCTTCTACCTAAACTTTGTGTTCAATCAAATAATGATCAGGTATGCCTCCAGCCATACCTTTTCTTCATATTACATCAATCAGTTTGCTGTTCCTTATTTTGTATATACCTGCATGTGTTCATATGTATATGTGTATATATATATATATATATATATATATATATATATATATATATATATATATATATATATATATATATATATATATATATATATATATATATATATATATATATATATGGTTAATCCTTCTCAAGAATA
>NC_089765.1:22924043-22936543 GCF_040412425.1 Macrobrachium rosenbergii | reverse complement strand
TTTATTGTATTTGGTCTGGAAGGCACCAATGCTCATTTGTCGTTTGAATATGGGCGCAGATAACAACAGCCAGTCTTTTGACAATTGACAGTGAGGGAGATTAGTTTCCATAATACCGTATAATTCATATTCAAGTTTGAACATTAAACTCATTGACACAAAATTCACCTAGAAAATGTTCGATGTGAAAGCATATGAAACGTCATTGGAGATATGGAGTGCGTTTAATATGCAAATTCAACAATAAATTTCCATATAGTATCCTTCTTGTAATACTCTTTATTAAAAAAGAAAAAGTTTTTTTCAGTATTAGAAAATAATTACTACCATCTCATAAATCAAGAATTATTCGCTAGTATACTCACAGTTCTCTCTCGTCACCTTCAGCTCTTCTTGGCGGCACAACCGACCTATTCACGTTTCTTCACAAAACCTGAACCCAATTTGTCGTCACGAATTGCTTTACAGATCATTTAATTTTCCTATCTCTGCTACCGGTCGATAGGTCTGGGGTTTAAATCCCGCCGCACACTGATGGCTCGGATTGCGCCACTGCAAAAATCCGGCAGCCCGTCAACCTAACGGTCCGAAAAAACCCGAAAGGTTCAGTAGGAGAATAGGAACCAGCCCTCGGGCTGGGAAGTTAAACAGTGGCCCTAGCGACACACTGGCCACGTATCATGGGCATTGGGACCTGTCCCCCCACTGGCTGTTGCCCTAAGAAACAGGGGATCAGCACCTGCCCTATGAGCCTACAGAGTCCCAGGAGGACTTTTAGCAATTACAGAAAAGACACTTACTAAATTACAAGACATTGCAACAGCCATTATGGATATCTTTGTTGGAGCAATTCTCTGTGTCACATGACTGGACTCCAGAACAACGTCATTTAAAACGGCCTTTTTGTGACGATTGCCAATGATAGATACACACACACACGAACCCCAAAGACAATAATCACTCAGAATAACCTGTCTAGACGTCTCGCTTAACCCCCAAAGTGTTTGTATTAGCAAGTAGGCAGCGGCTGGAGTTCAGCGGGAACGGTCTACTTGAACTAGGGTCCTGTTACTTTTGGTGCCCATGTTGTCCTCTGGTCATGTTAAGTTTGGGCCCAGAGTTGACCGTGGTTATTTTCTTATTTGGGTAAGAAGGGAGGCATTTCCAGGTCGAACTGAGATCAGATGGAAAAGAAAGAGTTTCTGCAAGCTTTGAGTTTCAGAAGATTAGTTCTGTGGATGTATTGCAAGTTCCAATTCGAATAAAAGAATGGTCGCTTTTATTCACTTACTGGTTTGTGTTTATATTATTTAGAGAATATAGCAACACATTATTGCTGATCTTACTACTGTTACTTCTTATACGAACACATCCATTCGTAGAGAGAGAGAGAGAGAGAGAGAGAGAGAGAGAGAGAGAGAGAGAGAGAGAGAGAGAGAGAGAGAGAGAGAAAGTTTCCTTCAGCTCAATGTGAAAAATTCTATAAAACTCGGGTTCCTCATGGAACTGCAATTGGGAGACAAAAAATAAAGGGTAATTTTCTAATGGTAATTATGTAATGGATAAGTGACGTTGATGGTTTTATTACTTTATTCGATCGTGTCAGAACATAAGCAAACTTTTTGAATGATTTTTTTATAATGATAATATCTTTTATTTAAGGATATATATATATATATATATATATATATATATATATATATATATATATATATATATATATATATATATATATATATATATATATATATATATATATATATATATATGTATATACAGATATATAAATTTCTATATATATATATATATATATATATATATATATATATATATATATATATATATATATATATATATATATATATATATATATATATTACTATTATAGAAAGACTACAGTATAATGAAAGAAAATTGTTCTGAACCCTATAGGTCATAGCCAATCTTTCTTCACCATTGTTTTGTGAATTACAACTAAAGGAACAAGACTTACAAGATAATTCTTTATTTCTAACAATCATACAAGTTTACTTACAATTATCTCTTTTATCGCTAAGTTCTCGTGTAATCACGCTTCTTCAACCCTGAATCAACCTTTGACGGTGACTCAAGCAAGCAAGCAACCAAGCAAGCAAGCTGAACATATCGTTTTCTTAACACGTTGTCTTAACATGCCCTGTGTTTACGAAAATCTTTCGTTGGCCTGAGAAATTCAACGGCCACATCCTGTGCTTTAGTGTGCTTTAGTGCAAGCATTGTCTGATCTGGTTCCTTTCTCCTCGAATATCAACAGTGAAGTCATTTGTCCTTGTGGGAAATTTAGTCTTGTAATGTACTTCCTAAACGGTTTATTTGGCACAATGGAATGCAATCTCTTTGTGGCCATGTTTATATCCTAAAAATGGTTAACCTTTCGTCTTTACTTTAGGAAAGTACGCCATTTTAGAATACAGAATTCAGGCCAAAGGCTAAGAGCTGGGACCTATGTGGTCATTCAGATCTGAAAGGGAAATTGAGAGTGGAAAGGTCTGAAATGTGTAACAGGAGGAAAACCTCGCAGTTGCACCATGAAACAATTGTTAGGAAAGGGTAGATAGGTAGAAGGAAGAAAGAGAATGTGAATGGAGGTACAGTAAATGGAATGAAATGGGTTGCAGCTAGGGACCGAAGGAACACTGCAATGGACCTATATAATGACTACAGTGCACTACGTGAGGTGCACTGTTGACGCTACCCCCCTACGGGGCATATACAAACATTAAGAGAAGATTAATTGCCATGATGGTTATCTTCAGACTATGCCTTTCCTTTTGATATCTTGAAAGGAAATGGTCTTTTAGCAACTTACTTTCTTATCTCCCTTCGTCATTGAACCGTGTGCTCTTTGCTATGTGGCCAAACATTCTCCCGCCAAGCTAAACAAAAAGCAGTTAAAGACCCTGTATCACTTTCTCTTTGAGAGCAAAATCGTTTTCACGGCCCAAGCTCTAAATATTTGGAATTTCTTCCGCTTTTGCGCATGCGCAATTGCATCTACCGCATCTGAGCCTTCTATTTATAAGAGCTAGTTCTTGTTATAGCTAAGGCAGTCTACGCCTGCTTCGCCTGGAAGCTAGTTGCTCAAACGTGGCTCGTCTCGAAATCTGGTTCAGTTAAGGAAGCTGTTGGACTAAGGAGAAATCATGGGGAAGCTATCGGAAAAGGTCTGTGTCCTTCCAGAGAGTCCTTTGAACTCAAGGATATTTTATTTACGTTTAGAATCTCTGTCGCTTATATATATACATACATACATACTGTACATATATGCATACATACATACATACATACATACATACTGTACATATATACATACATACATACATACACACATATATATACTATATATATATATATATATATATATATATATATATATATATATATATATATATATATATATATATATATATATATATATATATACATGTGTGTGTGTGTCCGTATGCGTGTGGTTTATTGGCATTTTACAGTTGTCATCATTTCTTAATGTCGGGATATGATGATCTTATACGAGTTTCCCTAAAGTTCCTATATAAGTTTTAGTTGTTCACTCAAAAAATACAGCTATGAGTCGGCCGCAAACACTGTAAGATTATATTTTGTTTCGGTTCCTTTTGCATAACAATTTACAAGCTAAAAGCCTCTGCTAACTGTAGCCGTATCACTTATGTATCTGGGAAAGAGAAGAGACTGATTGAAAGAAACTGGGATTTCGTTACAACTATTTTTTTATGTCTACTTTTTTTTTTTTTAATCTTTCCAGGTGGCGTTCTTCTCCTTGGTCGCATTACTGGGAATCCAGAACCTTTGTAATGGCTACTACTCAGCAGTGCAGCCTTACTCCCCTTACTGTCAGCCACAGCAGTGTTACCAGCCAATGCCTTACGTAAACCCGTGCTGTTACTACAGACCACCCACCCCTACTGTTATACCCATTCCTATTACAACCACCACACCCCCTCCGACATTTGCTCCAACAATCCCTCCTATACCCCCTCCCACACTTGCTCCAGTACCTTCCCCTATTCCATGTTATCAATATTGCGGGTAAGTGATGATTTTTCTTTTATTTATTTTTCGTTCTTGCGTGTTCCGGTGTTATTGGCAATAGTGTCTCCGGGGCATATAGTGAAATGGGACTTGTTTGAAACGTTGCCACTTGGTAATATACAGAGTTTTTGCGCATGTGCAATAATCCCTGTGCATTTTTAAATTTTTATTATTATTTTATTTTATAATTCAACGAAGCCCACTGTGAGGGTTAATATATTGCAATAGTAGACAAACACCTAATACATATATATATATATATATATATATATATATATATATATATATATATATATATATATATATATATATATATATATATATATATATATATATATATATATATACAGTATACACACATCAATATATATAAAAATAGTAATGTAGAAATTTGGTATTATCATCATGCATATGTTTTCTGTAACAGGTACTGCCCAACACATTCTTCACCAGTCATTGCCAGTACGCCAGCTAGTGTACCTCAGCCAGTCTGCTCTTACGGAGTTGGACGTAAACGGAGAAGTCCTCGGGTAAATGCACTCGTTGACAAACAGCATAATACAGCTCCTTTCACTCTGAAATATAAGAGTGAAACTCAGACTTTCATACTTTGAAACCTCAGAGTAAAACTGAGACTTTTATACTACGAAACCCCAGAGTGAAACTTAGACTTTCATGCTCTGAAATCTCAGAGTGAAACTGAGGATTTCATTCTCTAAAATCTCGGAGTGAAACTGAGACTTTCAGACTCTAAAATCTCAGGGATACTGAGACTTTCATAAATACATAACTTTCATCAATTGTTTCTGCCTCTGTCTTTCAAATTAGCGTTTTGCTATTTCATGTATTTCCCATAACCAATTCAAGCTCTGTAACGCACTGAAGTTATTTCTGTAACCAGTTGGTTCTTAGCCACGTAAAATAAGTCTAATCCTTCGGGCCAGCCCTCTCTAGGAGAGCTGTTAATCAGCTCAGTGGTCTGGTAAAACTAAGATATACTTAACTTTTCTGGACTAGAAGAAAATTTGTATAATTTCAACAAGTTTTGCAGCATGTATACAAAAGACCGTATTATTGCAAAGAAAAGGGTTAGATAAAGCATGAAAATTTTCTTTGTTCTGAATCATTAGTAGCTTTAATGTTTCATTAATGAATAAATAAAATTTTTTTATAATCTTCCTAAGCGTCAGTGCCTTCACACGCACAGCATAAACTCTTCCTAACCTCCACTGTTTCCTGAAAAGAATTCTTCATTCCTCAGTCCCCTACAGGCCCTTCTATCTCTCGTTACCTTCACAAACTATATAAATAAATCTCAGTTAAATTCTGTCCTAAACTTTCAGCGGAGCTGTGCCCTGAATTCCCAGTGTCCTCAAGGGTCGATGTGCTGTTTCGATGGCTGTAGTGGCGGAAGGGTTTGCAAACGAGAAGTTCTGAGGAATACGTCGATTGTCGACACTGCCTGGCGGAATCCTAAGGTAATGAAGCGTTATAAAGGTGATTTTTTTTTTAAGAGGAACTGTAATTCACTTGAAAAATTTTGGACTATTCCTATTGTTCTCTTAGAAAGTTGTGATATTGAAAGACCAGGAAACGGAATAGTCAAGGTACATTCTTGATGAATACATACTAATATCAAATGCTAGCAGTAAGCTCATTTACCTTATAAGGGTGATGAAACATATACACAACCAAGGATGTATGTATGTTTGTATGTATATAATATATATACACATATATATGTATATATATACATATATGTATGGATGTGTAAATATATATACATACATACATACATATATATACTATGTGTATGTATGTGTAAATATATATACATACATACATACATACATACATACATACATACATACATACATACATACATACATACATATATATATATATATATATATATATATATATATATATATATATATATATATATATACATATATATACATATATATTTCCAACAAACAAAACAAGATATACTTTCGACCACAAACCGCACGAGGCAACAGGTAGAACAGCTGTTAGGTCTTATACCTCCGTTTTAAAGATTCCCTGTCAAAACATCACTGTCTGTCTCCCGTCAATTTCAATCCCAGGTGACCGTCAGCTTAGTGATGACCTCCGGGTCGAGGTCAGCCGCTTGGTTCATCCGCTCACAACTCTTACCTGTCTATTTGAGCCTCATGAACTTCATCCAGATTGAACTTATTCCCTACGGCTTGATTCACCAGGTAAGGGTCCTTTATGATGTATCTGGGTTTATTTTTTATATTGATTATTCATATTTTAGTTGTAATGAGTGATGAATAACGAGGTTTAATTTTGGTAGTGATTATTCATTTTTAGTTTTTTGTAAAAAAAAACTTTGTCCGTCCGCACTTTATTCTGTCCGCACTTTTTCTGTCCGCCCTCAGATCTTGAAAAACTACGGCTAGATGGTTGCAAATTGGTATGTTGATCATCCACCCTCCAATCATTAAACATGCCAAATTGCAGCCCTCTAGCCTGAGTAGTTTTTATTTTATTTAAAGTTAAAGTTAGCCATAATCGTGCTTCTGGCAACGATATAGCATAGGCCACAATAGGGCCGTGGTTAAAGTTTCATGGGCCGCGGCTCATACAGCATTATACCGAGACAACCGAAAGATAGATCTATTTTCGGTGGTCTTGATTATACGCTGTAGCGGCTGTACAGAAACTCGATTGCGCCGAAGAAACTTCGGCTCATTTTTTACTTGTTAATTGTAATGACTAATAAATATATACCTTGGTTTACCTTTGATACAGAGCCTCGATGGCTCAATGACTGATAAAGCAGCAGCTTCGGACTTCGTAGACATTGTGGCGCGGGTTAAAACCCGCAGCCGACTGATCAAGAGGCAGACACTTTTTATTTTTTAGACATCCCGGGATTATATATGTAATCAACGGATAGGTTTTTAAAAGCAAATGGATGTTACAGATAAATACACACACAAAACAAAGCCACTACAACACCTTCTAAAAACATAAAATCTCACTCGTCTCGAATTTCTCGCCATACCCGCGCAATAACATCGCTGCTGGGAAGAAAGGGCGTTGGGTCGGGTATGATACATGAAACATACGTACCGGGGTCTAAGCGATGTCAGGCAGGGCAGCCGTTCGAGACCACAGGTCTAATTAACAGCCAAATCAAAAAATCCTTCAAAGAAGACATCGTGTTTAAACCCCATACAAAAAAATGGGAATAAAAGCACGTTAAAAGAAGAAGAAGAAGTTTACGTGAATTTTTGATACTGATTATTCATATCTGAATTGCAACGACTGATAAAGATATACATTGCTTCACTTTTGATATTGATTATAGTTAAGTTCCAATGACTGATAAAGACTTACCTAGGTTTATTTAATTATACCGGTTAGTCATGTGAATTGTTATGACCGGTTTGTCTATTTATATTATAAGATTCTAAGATATAATCGATTTATATAACTTAAAATCTACCTCTGTGACTAAAATCTTCATTGCAGATTTTTCATTGACTACCTGTTATGAAAGCATTCAATGACGAAAGTATTTTAATTGTATGGTATAATCGATCTTTATAACTTCAGTTTTACCTTAGTGAACATTTGACAGAAATGAAAAGTTCAATTAATGTTCAAATTAACAAATAAATTAGTAAATGAATTCAATGAAAAATATGTAAGTTTAAAAATGTAGCAAAAACCATAAAGAATTATGTGCTCTGCTCAGGACGTAACTAAAGTTAACGTGAATTTCTTCAGAACGGTGCTTGCCTATATGGCGCCGCTGACTGCTATGGCAACTGGGTCGTTTCCTGTTCGTCGAAATACTTCATGAACGAACTCTCGACGCTCAACTTCACCGCCTGCCTGATGCAGTACTCCTGGGTACTGCAAGGGGAGAAGCTGGAGGACGTTTTGTCTGTGTCAAAAATGGTTTGTGTAGTAGCTTTTTTTTTTTTTTTCTTTACGTGCTCATGATGCACATACAGCATACAAGCAAGTTAGTATATATATATATATATATATATATATATATATATATATATATATATATATATATATATATATATATATATATATATATAATATGGTATATCAATTTTTCAATAGCGGCACTCATATAAAATTTCTAGATTTAACGTGACGTTGATTTAATGCTAGACGCAGACATCCTTCCACTACTGACTTTTCCACTGACTTAGCAGCCTAATCCTCCTTCTGGTTAACTGATTTTTCTTTTTCGTGGAAAAGTACAGCTTCCTTGACAAAAAAGTCAAGTTTCATTTCTGTATCAAGTTACGATTTAGTTATTCCACGTGTATCTTGTTTCAATTAGTCTGTCTTTGAAGGTGGAATGTCACTTTCATCAACATTTATGGTAATTTTAATGAGACAGTGGATTGTCTCTTTCATAAAAATTTACTGTTAGTTTTAATGTGACAGTGGATTGCTACTTTCATCAACATTTATGGTTATTTTAACGTGACAGTGGATTATCACTTTCATCAACATTTATGGTTATTTTAATGTGACGGTGGGTTATCACTTTCATCAACATTTACGGTTATTTTAATGTGACAGTGGATTATCACTTTCATCAACATTTATGGTTATTTTAATGTGACAGTGGATTATCACTTTCATCAACATTTATGGTTATTTTAATGTGACAGTGGATGGTCACTTTCATCAACATTTATGGTTATTTTAATGTGACAGTGGATTATCACTTTCATCAACATTTAAGGTTATTTTAATGTGCCAGTGGATTATCACTTTCATCAACATTTAAGGTTATTTTAATGTGCCAGTGGATTGTCACTTTTATCAATATTTATGGTTATTTTAATGTGAAAGAGGTGTCCTGCAAAGTACCTTATGATGAAGATGCACTTCCACCGATTTCACTTAATTTTTACTAATAATTTTGTAATTACATAATTTCTACCTAGAAAACAATACTTACGAGGTAAGAATGTGGACACTCATTTTAATAATTGCTGGCTAAGGACTCTTTCAGGGATTCAGGACCATTTTTTAAGCCCCATTATGTCTGCTCTTATTTTTAGCATTCTACTGTATACGTTGCATTTAGTCAGAGTCTTGTTTATTTTTGATGTTTTTTATATCCTTGACTTCCATTGTCTTATCTTGCTTCAGGCACCTTTCCAGTATTCCTGTTTTACTGGTTTCATCGCCTTATTAACTGTCTTACTATTTGCTTTGCTGTCTTAATTCCAGACAAATTTGTTCCCAGTAATACAAACATAACTCGTGTTACACATATTTTATAAGTTTAACCTTTTTACATAAGCTGTTATATGATTTAAAGTGACCATTCACCTGAATTTTATCCAGCAAACTGAAAACCTAGGAGTAATTATGTTCATAACTCACTTTGTTTTTCTCACATTATCCTTAGCAATTCAGGAGTGAATACTATGACTTGAACGTGTCAGAAACATGACCTGATTTAATAAAACCTTCACTTAGTGTATAAACAAGAAGAGAAAGGGGGAGTTAGGTCTGAAAACCTCGTAGTAAAAATGTTCATGATTCACTTTGTATTTCCCACATTATCCTAAGTAATTCAGGGGTGAATACAATGACTTGAACGTGTCAGAAACATGTTATGTTTTAATAAACTCTTCACTTAGTGTATGGAGCAAGAAGCGAGAGAGGCAGTGAGGTCTGAAAACCTCGCAGTAATTACTGTATGTTCATAATTCACTTGTATTTCCCACATTATCCTTAGCAATTCAGGGATGAATACAATAACCTGAACGTGTCAGAAACATGACCTGTTTTAATAAACCCTTCACTTAGTGTATGGAACAAGAAGCGAGAGGCAGTGAGGTGTGGCGACAGGTCTCAGAATGCATCAAGCGAGCTGAAGGGTACCAACTATTCCTGGCAGCAGGACAGAGGCAGGCGCAAATAGCTCCAGGGATTCGGGAGGTGCCGGCAGTTGCACTCAACGGGGTGAGTGTCTTTATAATTCGCAGGTACAATTCTGTAGTTCCTTCATTCGTCAAATGAAATGCCAAGCGTCGTTGAATTTGTATGTTCCTTTTCGTATACTGTAAAAGAAAACTATTGTGCCGGCTTTCTCTGTCCGTCCGCACTTTATTCTGTCCGCACTTTTTTCTGTCCGCACTTTTTCCGTCCGCCCTCAGATCTTAAAAAGTTCTGAGGCTAGAGGGCTGCAAATTGGTATGTCGATCATCCACCCTCCAATCATCAAACATACCAAATTGCAGCCCTCTAGCCTCAGTAGTTTTTATTTTATTTAAGGATAAAGTTAGCCATAATCGTGCTTCTGGCAACGATATAGGATAGGCCACCACCAGGCCGTGGTTAAAGTTTCATGGGCTGCAGCTCATACAGCATGATACCGAGACGACCGAAAGATAGATTTATTTTCTGTGGCCTTAATTATACGCTGTAGCGGCTGTACAGAAAACTCGACTACGCCAAAGAAACTTCAGCGCATAATATACTTGTTTTTTTATAATAACTGATCTCTTCTCTCTGAATTTCTTATTACCTTCTGTTACTTCTTTCTGATGAACATATTATTTGGAATCTTGAGTTTCAAGTCAATGGCACGTATGGGCTATGAATAATAATAATAATAATAATAATAATAATAATAATAATAATAATAATAATAATAATAATAATAATAATAATAATAATAATAATGTGTGGGGTTATATGCTTTTATTCAACCATTATGTAGGTTACTGCCTGTCCTTCTGATAACCACATTTATTGGAAGTGTTCAGTTTATTCAGAAAGTTTCTTGGTTCTATAATTCATTCAGTCATTCACCAACTGTAATGTCAAGCCTCGTAGAAATGGTATTTCCTTTGTATACGTAGGATTACTTATTCATATTCTTCAATTTTTTAGGCCACTGCCCTTCTTTCTAATAAATACATATATTGGAAACGAATAGTTAAGTCAATCTTCAGTTCTTTCAACTTTTCACGGTAATGATATATCATCAAATCTTATTTCGGTTTGGACAAGCTAATCCTGATGAAGCCAAAACCTGTAATTGTTAATCCCACTGAATTAGCATTTTAACATACACAAAGCAAATAGATAATTTATCATAAGTAAAAAAAAAATTATTTTTTTTAACTATTCATGCCATGATCCTTTGTGAAAAGATTACAGATTGGACGCCATTCCAAGCAGTCGAGATTCAAAGGGATTTATTTGCTGGTATTTTGAATGTATTTTTTGTAATTAGATATCAGATTAATAAGGAAATACTGGCAGTATAAGTTAAGGTTAATCTTAAGGACACAGCCTGATATTCTTACTTTTATATCAAGAACTTATCATATTTTACCAGATTTTGTCATTTTTTACGATCAACATTAATATTTCATACAAAGACAAAGTATTATTTTCTATTGCAATGAAGGAAATCGTCTGGTTACCTACTGGCATCTTACACGAATGACTTTAGGAATTACAAGCACACTAAGAAATATATATATATATATATATATATATATATATATATATATATATATATATATATATATATATATATATATATATATACACATACACACACACACAGCTGCTAAACTCACCTGGCTAAACAAATCGATTTCTTCACTGTTTTGCTAAGGCGTATCCTTGTTTATTTCAGGGTCTGGTTATCACACACTCGCCTCATCTCTATTACTTCCCTTACATGCTCTGTCGAATGCTGGCGAATATCCACGAGGCTAACGTCAGATGCAAGCAGATTCTCGGGCAGTGAATTCCCACGTGAAACTGAATTCGTTCTGAAAGGCTATGACAAGTTTTTCCTCACCATTAAAGTTATTGCTTTTCCTGTTTGACAAAACACTGCCTTTAATGACATATCAATTATTTTTGTTATGTTTGTCTGATTACTGTCTTATAAATAGCTTTCAACTTCACAGCTAATTTGATGGCTTAGAAGATATTGAAAGAGTATCGTTTCACTGTTATCTTCCTGCAAGGATAACAGATGTTTTAACATCGTTTTGATGTTGTTTTTGTGTCATTACTTTTATTGGGTTCTTCAGACTTTTATTTCCTATAAGAGCCCTGTGTTGACTGGGAATGCCCCTGCAATAACAATAACCAATGTAGCATCTAGTGTTCGTTTAATTTCCTTCCCTGTTCAAAGGAAGTATATTTTAATTTTAAGAGAGGAAGTTCGGTTAAAAGAAATCTTAATATACATTTCTTCGAGACAAGACCTTCATAAATCATCAGATTTTAGGTACATTAATAAATGAGTAACATACTCCTTGTGCCTTTGATTGAGTTATGAGAGACAGAGGCACAATACATTAATAGCTGGAAAAGGTCGTTGTTCAGATGTCATAAGT
>NC_089765.1:22916543-22919043 GCF_040412425.1 Macrobrachium rosenbergii | reverse complement strand
TTTATCACTGAAATATATACCAAAAATATTTTTAGGAGAGATATAGTTGTATAAAAAAAATTGCATCAGATATTTCTGAAGCCTGTGACTATTCCCCCAAGTGACCAAGATAAATCTGCCTTCACCCAAAGCCTAACAATATTCCATATTTTTCCAGTGATATATTAGATCGTTGGCAGCCTCATTTAAATACATTATTATTTCATGTTCTACCCTAAAGATTTCTCTTACAGGAAGACTATAAAATTTGTGCGTTTATGATGTTGCAGTTCTTAGAAGCTGAAATTACTACCAATAATTAGATTTTCCTTAGTGTCATGGACCCAATATTTCAGTTACTGGTGACAAATAAAGCAGTGATTTCTTTTTGTCAGAATATGTCTGAGCAAGCTTATCTTATGAATTATACTCTGCATGACTAAAACAATAATCTATCACTAAAATGAATTTATTGGAAAAATATCTAAACGAGAGAAACTGGAAGACAAACTTGTAAGGATAAGAAAGGAACAAATATGAGGGCGTAGAAGAATATTTGCAGTCTTACAGTATTACAGTTTCTTGAAGGAAAAAAGATCTGCATTCAGAGTTCACGTTACTCTGAAAGAAAATAAGAATAAAAAAACTTTTCTGTAAGTAAGTAACCAGAAAAGTTTTCGAGCAATGGTGATACAAGCTAGGGTTCGTCACTCTTTAGGGAAAAGAGACAGACAATATCTGACACTAAAAGAAAATGTTAGATATAAAAGTTTTCTCTGCAAATAATGTAACACTGATAACATTTATATTTGACACAAGTAGTAAGATAGTACGATCTTAAACGTTATTAAAAGTGTATCCTAAAAGACACAACGAAAATATCTGATAACTTACATGTTCTTCTATAAGTGAATTCTTAGTGGTCCTTTTATTCTAAAACTTGGACAATAAAAATCCATATGTTGGAGAAACATTAGTTTTAGACGCCCATGGGGACTAGACTTCAACAACAAATATGATCGACTTCCACCCTTTTCATATTTATTATTTACATTTATATTTCTTATATTTTTTCTTTTATTTAGAAAATATACATTTACAATTCTTATAATTTGTAATATTGTATATATACATCATAATATATTTACATAAATAAAAGTAGTAATTAAAGTATATTCACTACATTACATTTTTTTTTACTAATCATCTAAATATGTTCTTAAATTACAAACATATTGACTTGTGAATATTTTTTAAATACCGAAAGAGATGATTTTAGCATAGCGGGTCAAGAGTCAAATCCTGACGAACTGCCTCTACTTGAGTCGCTCTTTACTAAAACAACCAATCCCCCAGTGAAACACCCTGACCTACGCCACCCAACTTTACCCGAGTTCGGGTTCATTATTCTTTGAGCATTCTGGCCTCTGCTCCCGTCACTCAAGGTTCGTTAACGGTTTTGCTTTTGTTGTTTTTTGTCTGTGCTGTTTTTTTTTATGAATTGTATATTTTGTGGTTTTTAATTTTTGACAATATTTTTTAAGAGTCAATTATTACGTAACTGATGTGTCTTGCTGTTCGTCGCCTGCCCCCGCTTTTGATGTGTATGTATGTATGTATGTATGTATGTATGTATGTATGTATGTATGTATGTATATATATATATATATATATATATATATATATATATATATATATATATATATATATATATATATATATATATATATATATATATATGTGTGTGTGTGTGTGTGTGTGTGTGTGTGTGTGTGATATATTTGCATAACATTATCTCGTCGTTTAATATAACTGTACGCACTGATAAAGCATAATTCATACCATACTCCCGATGTCTCTCGCGTGAGTGAAATTGTTTAATCAGCTGTTGGTTTAAGAGCTTCTCTCTCTCTCTCTCTCTCTCTCTCTCTCTCTCTCTCTCTCTCTCTCTCTCTCTCTCTCTCTCTCTCTCTCTCTCTCTCTCTGCCCTTGTCCATTTATGTTCTCATACTTCAAGCTTGTGAAGGAGCCCCTGAGATTCCCGGCCAGCCGGCAGCTGTCTTTGTAATGCATTTAGCCTGCAGTAAGGTATCCATCTCAGTGCCATCAAGAGGGTCGTTATCGGAAGGGGGAAAGTGCCACTCGGATGCTTTTGTATATTGGATATGCCACCCGATTCCCTAGGGAACCATTATCGGGTTCTGCGGAATGTCCCTTCAAGGATTAGTGAATGCTGGAATATCCAGAGCTAAATGAACCTTGGACGGAAGGAGACGGAAAATGGGTCTTTGGGTTATGGCTTTCTGTGGAATGTCCCTTCAAGGATTAGTGAATGCTGGAATATCCAGCTAAATGAACCTTGGACGGAAGGAGACGGAAAAGGGGTCTTTGGGTTGTGTCTTTCTGTGGAATTTCCCTTCAAGGATTATTGAATGCTGGAATATCCAGAGCTGAATGAACCTTGGGTGGAAAGAGACGGAAAATGGGTCTTTGGGTTATGGCTTTCATGGGTAGACAGGTG
>NC_089765.1:22904043-22909043 GCF_040412425.1 Macrobrachium rosenbergii | reverse complement strand
TTGGAATAACAAGCATCGCTAATGAAACTCAATGGTATTCCAAGAAAAAAAATATTCTTTGTTCTGCTGCTCTCGACCTCCTCCTCTCACGAAGTTAACGAGAAATTGCGTATTCAGCAGCCAGAGATAAGATTATGGCCCAATGTTTCACCTTTTGGGTGATGGTCGTTAAGACCAGAGGCATTAAAAGATAAAGAAGAAGTCGCCGTTCTTATAGTTATATTCTTTTATGAAAAACGAAGTAAACAGTTCTTGTAGATTCGTTCTTTTAGGAAAAACATTTCCGAAGGTGACCTCGAAATACATATGTTGTTGTCATCTGAATAATATAAGGAAAAACAAAGTAAACGGTTATTGTAGATTCGTTCTCTTAGGAAAAACATTTCCGAAGGTGACTTCCAAACACATATATTGTTCTTTCTGAATAATGTAAGGAAAAACAAGGTAAACGGTTAGATTCGTTCTTTCAGGAAAAGCATTTCCGAAGGTGAATTCGAAATACATATGTTGTTGCTTTCTGAACAATAAAAGAAGGAACGTTTCCTTACATTTCTACCACTAACGCAGGAGAACAGTATTTCAGCAATCGTAAGCAAATAGCCTTGAAGCCCTGAATTTGTTAGACTTTTGGTATGAGGCTGCTGGTCTCATGACCTCTTAAAACCAGGTTACGACCAATACAGACGCATAACAACCAGGAGCCTAATTCACTCCTTAAGAGGCACGATGGGGTTTTAACGGAGCGGTCCCATCAGCTCGTCTGGTTGAGACTGAATTCCATGGACATGTACACATACATACGTAAACATACACACACACATATATATACATATACATATATGAATATGTATACATATATATATATATATATATATATATATATATATATATATATATATACATACATACAAAACACACACACACACACATATATATATATATATATATATATATATATATATATATATATATATATATATATATATATATATATATATATATATATATATATATACATATACATATATATTTAGGAAAAATTACAAAACTAGATTATAAATTTATTTGATCGTGAATCCTTCATAAAAAAACTATTAAGCAATCAAGCAATAATTATTTCATTTCAGCTTTGAATGAGAAGTCTTATTACAAAATCTTTATATAACACCGAGATGGCCATATTATTTATTACTTGCTTCACACGGGCCATAAATTTTCGGTGAATTATATTGTTGGGTTTGAAACGTGATCGGTTTTAATACCACGTATAACGATATATTTTGATAAAATTGTTAACTATAGTTAACTTTCTTTTTATGAACGTAACTGCCACTCTGTGATATATGTACAATTATCCCCTTATATCTGTTTATATAGAATGTTTCATAACGATTTTGAGATAAGCCAAGGCCACAAAGGGTTACCTTCAGGAAAGTCACTTTTTCTGGGAAATATCCTGTGTGACTCCAAAACCTTCAGGACCGAATACTGTTCCAAGAACAACAAAATATTCTTGGTCGCATGTACGAATTTTTCTTTATTGAAAACTGCGTCTGTTAGAATACACAGAGAAAGGGAGGGTAGAGTACAGAAAAAATTTTCCCAGAAAAAAGTTATGCGATCAAGGGGATGGAGTCAAGTTATTCTATATTTTTTTTCGACGTGGTTTCAAATTAAAGACGTGGAGTTATATATCTATTTCAAAGACGGGAAGTTCATGTCAAATAGTCTCTCTGTGTATAAATCGTATTTGTGATCACGGGGTTTATGGCGTAAATGTTGGCTGGTTTTTTTTTTTTTTTCAGCTGAGAAAGTAGAACGTCCTGGGTACAAAAAAAGAAAACCAGGGAACTTTATATCTCAGCAGCCGTTTAATAATTCCCTGTTTACTCAGCCTCCATCTTCATTTTTATTTTACTTCGATTTTTATTTCACTGAGATTCACTGCTTTCGGCTTTAGCACTCGCGATGCTGAAGAAAGTACTTGGTACTTGACTCTTCGTGCGGCAGTATAAGCACACATAAACGTGTGTGCAAATATTTACTCAGACGCATACTCACACACACACGCACGCGCAGGTATATATATATATATATATATATATATATATATATATATATATATATATATATATATATATATATATATTACAAAAAACTTTGCTTAGCAAGTTAATCACGTGTCTCATAAAGGCAAAATTTCGGTAAGGCCGATGGTATGGAAAACCATTTTAAACGTCATCTTCCCGTCGCACGTTGGATGAATTATCATCTCTTAAAATTTATTAAGTGTAATGACTCAGGAAATGCTTTTCAAAAGGCAGAAAATTTAATCTTCATAAGCTGAAACGGTGCGGAACGTCAAACCGTTCAACCCTTGAGTGAGCACCAAGATGAGCTCAGTCCGGTGCTTACATACAACGTTGTATATATATACATATATATATATATATATATATATATATATATATATATATATATATATATATATATATATATATATATATATATATATATATATACATATATATATATATATATATGTATGTATACATATGTATATATATATATATATATATATATATATATATATATATATATATATATATATATATATATATATATATAACCTAGTTGTAATCGAGGGACCTATGTTGGATGTAAAAAAGAAATTGTTCAGAGTGCGCATGGATTCTCACAGAGGAATACGGAACAATCTAACATTCGAAATCATTGAACTGGAACTGGAATATAAAATTTAGGTCAAAGGTCAAACTCTGGGACGTATAAAGTCATTCACCGCTGAAAATAAGGTTGAAAAAATTGTTAGGAGAAGACGGAAACAAAGATGAAAGAAAGGGTATACGAACGGAGGTACAGTAAAAGGAATGAAAGTGGGTAGCAGCTAGGGGCCGAAGGGACACTTCAAAGATCCTTCAGTAATGTTTACAGTGCACCGCATGAGGTGAACTGACAGCACCATCTCCCTAAGGGACGGAATGGTTTGTTAAACGCGCATACATGCCAATAATTTTCACTTTATTTGACAAGCAAAAGAGGAAAATGAACTGAAGATTGTAGACTCTAATTGTATATTACGCAACGGTCCTTTACACGTTGTCATTCTTTTGTATGTCAATTCTAACGGTTTCCTGTTTAGTTGCTCTTTCAAACAACACTGGTTGGGTGTCTGACGTTGTGAAGTGTTTATATCTATTACTTTTTTTATAATTTTCTTAAACTTTTTAAATTTCATTTAGTGTTATTCTTACAATTTTAACTATATCTCACATTAAATCTAATTGCCTTAAACATGGATATCAGCATGATAATTTCACACTTTTATCAAAACATTTTATGAGCTGTTAAGATAGTGAAATGGTGTTAATATTTTCATCCTTGGAAATGCAACCGAAAAGTGTAGTGAACGTCGGCTCAATAAACTGTGAAACGTGCTGTGCTTTCCCTCATTACCACGGAGAAAGTGACGTAAATCACGAGATGGATTTCATTACTGGATGGTGTTTGGGTTAAATCCCGCCTCATTAAATAGCCGGAAAACATTTCATTATTATTATTATTATTATTATTATTATTATTATTATTATTATTATTATTATTATTATTATTATTATTATTATTATTATTATTCAGAAGATGAACCCCATTCGCATAGAACAAGCCCACAGGAGCCATTGACTTGAAAATCAGGCTTCCAAAGAATATGAATTTCTTTTGAATGAATTAACAGAAGGTAAAAGGAAATTCAGAAAGAAGAGTTCAGTTATTAGAAAAAAATAACAAATTAATAGATAAATAGACAAGAATAAAAGGAAATAGTCAAAGACAAGGAGTAATGCTTTAGGACAGCAATTCATTGCATCTTCGCTTGAACCATTGAGGTTCAAATTACACAAGTTCCTTCGTTATCCTGTATCAAGAGGAAAAATAATATAACATTCCGAGATAAATGAGAATCTCAAGGTACAAGGACATAGATATAAAGAGATATTCAGTTGAGAAATAAGTGCTCTCGATACAGAACTTGGTAGGATTCAGGATTCTTTAATATGACGACCACGCTTTGATTCTTAAATAATAAAGAGAAGACTCTCAAATCCTAAATACAGAGGTAGACTGGATCAAAATAAGAGCCTTCAAAGAAATATATATATATATATATATATATATATATATATATATATATATATATATATATATATATATATATATATATAAGGTTAGGAAACTAGAGAGGCTAAATATCCTGATTCTAAAGTATTATCGTGAATATAAATCTACCATGACACAGAAACAAGGGATAGATATTCAGAAATAGATTAGAATGCTTTGACTGAATACAGCAAGAGGGAGATTAATGGATGTTATATATATGTATATATATATATATATATATATATATATATATATATATATATATATATATATATAAATATATATATATATATATATATATATATATAAATATATATATATATATATATATATATAAATATATATATATATATATATATATATATATATATATATATATATATATATATATATATATATATATATATATATATATATATATATATATATATATATATATATATATATATATATATATAAATATATATATATATATATATATATATATATATATATATATATATATATATATATATATATATATATATATATATATATATATATATATATATATATATATATATATATATATATATATATATATATATATATTTATATATATATATATATATATATATATATATATATATATATATATATATATATATATATATATATATATATATATATATATATATATATATATACATATATATATATATATATATATATATATATATATATATATATATATATATATATATATATATATATATAAATATATATATATATATATATTTATATATATATATATATATATATATATATATATATATATATATATA
>NC_089765.1:22884043-22896543 GCF_040412425.1 Macrobrachium rosenbergii | reverse complement strand
AGCAGAAGAAAAACGACTTTACGTATAATTTGCTTTCTATTGTATTGGCAAAACTTTAGAAGAATTTTAAAATGTCTTCCTTAAAAGGAAATTTATATGCATCCGTGGGAAGTTTTTTTTTTTTAATGTTGTACATATAAAGCTATCAAAATGGTAACTCAGAATCTGAAGCTGATTTTAGCCTTGGGCGCCAAGAAATACCAAGAAAAATCTTTATCTCAAAAATTTGAAAAAGAATACATCTTTTGAACGCTAAATTGAAATCCTATGTACAATAGAAGATAAACTACATCCTTGACCTATTCCAGAAATAGCAAAATGTACCTAGAAAAGATTACTGAGAAAAATCTCCAAGGAACAGTTTTGAACTGGAAAATAAAAATGCGAGATGAAAATTCCTGCTTTGAAAAAAAATAGGCAGCGGAAACTAAAAGATACCCGAGCAAAGAAGGAAATACAATATCGGGGGCATTAAACCTCCCCAGTTTCGAATTCGGGAAGGATCTCAAAGTTTTAAAGCGCGCAGGATCTCTTGCCAGGAGAGAGAGAGAGAGAGAGAGAGAGAGAGAGAGAGAGAGAGAGAGAGAGAGAGAGAGAAATGTCTGCCTGCATCCTACAAGGTTAAAACACATTTTATTCCTTCTCCTCAAGGGGAATTCATCCTAGGAGCCGAGCGGCGCTGGAAAGTGCCACAGAGAATTACGAGGAAACGTTCCACTCTCTAACACTTTCTTTTTTTTTATTTTTATTCAGTTAAGTTTCATTATTCAGGTAGGCTATAATGAACGGCCGTTTCAGCAGTTTAAATTCACTCTGTTTTAATGTTTTATTCTTAATTTTTTTTAAATAAGGAAGCACTGATGATAATATTCAGTGAAAATCGAGTGTGTACGATATGAAATAAAACACTGATACAGATATTGACATGCTGTTGATATACTGTATACATGTTTATATATATATATATATATATATATATATATATATATATATATATATATATATATATATATATATATATATATATATATATATATATATATATAGGGAGATGAATGGTTACGTTCTAGTCAGAGAACCTCAATGAGACAGGAATATACGCAAGTCGAAACGAACTTATAGTTCTCCCGATATATCTCCCTCCTCTAAAAGGCATTTGTGCAAATCCCAGTGGTTATTACGTATCTCGATGATTAAGCTCTTCGTGACTTAATGTTTGAGAACAATAGTCGCTTGCCAATCAGTGACAAAGCTATTGAGGCCTCACGTACAAACACACACTCTCGCACACACATGCACCTATATATCTATATTGTTATGATCGTAAATCTCATTTGTTATTTGTAAATTTACTTATCATTCTCATTTGTAAATCATAGTAACTCGTAAGTTTTTGTAAGATAAAGTCTCATTGTGAGACCTCTGGTGACAAGAGTGCTGTTTGCCCCCTTCAACGGAAGTTTCCGTTCCTTTACTTATGAGTTTGGTTTCTTACTGTTCAGTGAACTTCTTAAGAACGAACCCCGCACAATTAGATTTACTGGTCTGTGTTTACGCGGGTTGTTACTTCTGGAAGTTTGGTAAACAATGTAAGTACTCGAATTGAATCCCGGGCTCACATATTTCATAGGGTGGTTGTCATAATATTATTATTTTGTTAAGGTGGTATTCTTCGGTTGTGTTTCTTGTGAACAGTATTTTATGTATATAAGTTCTTTATAAAATTTCTATTTTGAATATGTGGTGATGGATTTTTCTCTCAGTTGCTTTACTAACGCTAATTACATTATAGCAAGGAACGAAGTGTTTATGGTAAGGTAAAAATCGGTAAAATACGAGTGAGGTTCGGTAATGATAATAAGGGTCATTGAAAGAACCGATTTCAACACAATATATATATATATATATATATATATATATATATATATATATATATATATATATATATATATATATATATATATATATATACATGTATATATATATATATATATATATATATATATATATATATATATATATATATATATATATATATATATATATATTTTTACATACACACACACACACACACACACACACACACATATATATATATATATATATATATATATATATATATATATATATATATATATATATATTATATACATACATTTTTTTTTCCACACACACTTTTATATATATATATATATATATATATATATATATATATATATATATATTATAATCAATATATATATATATATATATATATATAATAATGAACCTTTAGGGCACATTTTTGTCTTATACATGTATTATAGTTCATTATCAGCACAAATGACGGATCCTAATAATTTTGTGACATAAAAATTTCAATTTTATATAGCTCTCTCTTTGCGTAGTCGTCTGCTACCGTTGTGTAGAAAGCCATTTCTATTTATCATTTCTTTTTCCATCCTGCTTTTAGTGCCAATAAGAATTTTCATGAATAAATGATGTATGCCAGTGAAAGAATAGTAATTATAATCAAAAACTTCTCACAGAGCTGGAATGTGTTTGTAATAATTAGCTGCCAAAAGAGAATTCTTTACACACAACATTTCCGATAGTTAATGGAACTCGGGAGAGATGACGTGATGTCATAAGTTATGCTAATGGAATAATGGAAGTAGCGGTTCATTTTCATATTTATTAGCATATCCAGCACGAGTGCGGATAGCTGGGGTCGACAGTTGACTCACAGATGAAATGAAAATTATGCTCAAGGGGGATTTGCTGATATGGTATACAACGATGGTAGGGAAAAAAAAATTCACCTACATTTTTTCCTGGGTATGGGCAAGGTGGGGGAAATATGGCGGTTATTTTATGTTATGTTAACATCCTGGCGTGCATTAGCTCTGGTAGAGAGAGAGAGAGAGAGAGAGAGAGAGAGAGAGAGAGAACTAGAAAGAGAGAGAGAGAGAGAGAGAGAGAGAGAGAGAGAGAGAGCATTAATTTTCTCCAATTTTCGAGCCTTTAGTTGCAATATATTTTTCATTTTTCAAAAGCTTAATTAAAATTTCAGAGAGAGAGAGAGAGAGAGAGAGAGAGAGAGAGAGAGAGAGAAAGAGCCTTTAGAGAGAGAGAGAGAGAGAGAGAGAGAGAGAGAGAGAGAGAGAGAGAGAGAGAGAGAGAATATTCATTTTCTCTAATATTCGAGCCTTTAGTTGCAATATATTTTTCATTTTTCAAAAGCTAATTAAAATTTCAGAGAGAGAGAGAGAGAGAGAGAGAGAGAGAGAGAGAGAGAGAGAGCCTTTAGAGAGCAAGAATTTTTATTTTTCAAAGTTTAATTAAAATTTTCTCTAATATTCGAGCCTTTAGTTGCAATATATTTTTCATTTTTCAAAAGCTTAACTAAAATTTCAGAGAGAGAGAGAGAGAGAGAGAGAGAGAGAGAGAGAGAGAGAGAGAGAGAGAGAGAGAGAGAGAGAGAGAGAGAGAGAATATTCATTTTCTCTAATATTCGAGCCTTTAGTTGCAATATATTTTTCATTTTTCAAAAGCTTAACTAAAATTTCAGAGAGAGAGAGAGAGAGAGAGAGAGAGAGAGAGAGAGAGAGAGAGAGAGAGCATTCATTTTCTCTAATATTCGAACCTTGAGTTGCAATATATTTTTCATTTTTCAAAAGCTCAATTAAAATTTCATCACTGTAGGGAAATTGCAAGAAAGAGAGCTGTATGGTAATACACAAGGCAGATCATAAGGAAAATTAGTTAATTCTCTTTAGCAAGAAATCTACTGAATATGATATTCGTCTGTACGTATGTTTTGCACTTTGATTTATATTATGAGGAAAGATATGCTAATTAAACGTAATAAAAATATTTACATAGCTTTATTATTCTGATACCGGATAATATTTTATAATCGTTAAAGCTCGCATTTTTTTTCCAATAATCAAAAACTTCATTTACTCTCCTGAAATCCTATGTTTTTGTGAAGGCTGCGCGGCTCGGGCAGACAAAAACAGTCTATAACGGAAACAAAATATTTAAAATAATAAAAGATAATGATGCAATATGAAAGATGAATGGATCCTCCAAAAAGCGCCTGCGACGAAAACATGATACTTTTACCCCCCGAATATATGCGAGTTTCAACCGCCTGACCTTTTCCTCTCAACTTTAATGAGAAATTATATATTCCGCCACGAGAAACAGAATTAGGATTCTCACGCGCCACTTTAATAATATTCCCAGGCAGGAACAGACACTTTAGAACGCCCAAATTCCGGGGATTTCATCACATGAATATATATTCAGCCTTGCTTGCCAAAAGTCTGTTTGCCCGAGGGGGATGTTTTTCGGGAAAAGACTTGACTTTATATGCGCGCATTTCAAAAAGCTTCGCTTTGAGTAATTTAGGCAGGGAGTTTTTTTTACATGCATGTTAATGTGCTTGCAGAATTGCAGAATTTTCTTGTCATTGTTTTTCATTTATATGTCTGTGGGAGTTCGTGAAAAAAAAATTAAGCGTCTGCATAATTTTGAAAGGTCAGACATTTTTTCAATCTGCGGGGTTGTTTTCAAATGGAGGGTCAGAGATCTTTCAAATTTGTATGATTGTTTTCAAAAGGAATTCAACTTATCTCGTCAGTGCCTCCTTTGCTTAGAATAAGCATCTACATCCACGGCTTAGATGCATTTAAGCATATTTTTTCTACCCAATAAAATATAGGAATACAAAAAAAAAGGGAAATAAATGTTGACTGAAATGTATAATAATAATATGGTTAGCTCAACTATGTATTTAATCCCTTATGAATAGACTAATATAAGCATATTTCTGTTACTCAAGGCAATGATTTCGTGAAGGGCTTCTCTCACGAGCAAGAGCCAGTGCTGACATAAGGCCAGATAAATGTTACTTAAATAAACAAGTAAACAACTTTACTTATGACCTCCGAGTTTTCCCAAACTGTGAGGACTCTTTTAAAATACTTTCGTAGAATATAATCCGTAAAGGTGACGTCGTTTCCGAATATCAATTGCTAAACAGGAAAAAGATATATCTGGAAATATAATATCAATGAATATATTTCTACTGTCAAATAATATATAATTTAGCGTCATGGCTACTCTATTAGACGTAAAAAAAATTAGAAATATTATGTCAGTCAAGAGAATTATAGAAAATATATCCTTATGTGTAAAAAATCTCTAGAATTCAAAACGTAATAACGTTCACTTCGTTTCTTAAAGAAACTTTCGAGGGATACATAAGTATCAGTTCGAAGTTCCCAACGACCAAAAATGCTTTTATAAGGCGAGGCTATTCTCCGCAAGCATAAAGCCGCAACATTATTTGACTTCATTAAAAAAGATTCGGCAACGGATGTGAAAGGTGTCAAATAACCTAGATACTATACAGCGAGTTCACGTCTATACACCCCATTAAGGTCACCTGGCCTGAGATATACCCTCCGGGAGCAATTTTGTCGGAGGCTATAAATAATGGAGTGGTTTTATTTCTCCGGCAAGTCGTGGCCTGGTCGTCGATGTATTTCGGATGAAATTTATCAGAGCAACAATGTTTTCCCTTTTTTTTCTTTTTAAGGACTGGTCGTATATTCTAGTAGGTTGCGCTTACGGGAAATTGATACTCCGATTCGCAGACGTAAATTGAAAGAGTTTACTTTGAGCAAGAGTTTTGGGTGGTTTTCTTTCTGTGTTACGAGTCTGTGTAGCGACTGGAAGTACAATGAAATCCTTCAGTGCTTTGTTTTTATCCCAGAGTTGTCGACGTGAAATCGTTCCCGAATTTTCAGACTCGTCCGATCCATGCATTCGCTTCTCAATATATCTCTCTTCAAGTTCGGGCAGCGAGCAACAGAAAATCAAATAGAAATAAGTTATTCTGCAAAGGACTTACTTTACGTGAATGTCACTACTAGATCAAGTAAGGTATATAACGATACTAGAACAATCTCACCTCGTAGGGGGTAGTACTATCAGTGGACATAGTGCGATGTACTGTGTTTGTAGCGTCCCTTCGACACCCAGCTGCAGCCACTTTTTAGCCTTTTATCTTACCTCCATTCCACCTTCCATCCTTCAGTCTTGCTGTCTAACACCCCTAGCCATCACTTCTTGTACTTCATCTTCTTGATTTTCTAGGTCTCACTATCATTCTGTCCAACCTCTCCAACTCCCTTTCATCACTGTCTTAAGCAATGAATGACTGAAAGTGACCCACTGCTTGACCTTTTAGCCTAAATTCCATGGATTCAATCCGATCTAAAATAACATTTCCCCACACACCAATAACCTAGGTATATAGTAGTCTAAAAAACTGCCATAAATGATAGATTCATCGCTCGATTCCATTCGAAAAACACAAGTTTTGAATTGACGGAATTCTTTATCCCTTCTGGGAAAGAATATTTCAGTTTAAAAATGGATTGAAGATCCTTCCTTTTTTCCCTTCACGGAGTGACAGCTGGGAATTGCCTCGGTCAACAAAATTCTCTCGGTCGGACTTCTTGCAAAGATGGTCAGAAAAATGCTGTGTGTGTGAGTGACAATGTGGTCCGGAAGAAAGCGGTTTGCCGTCTGGATAGACGTTCGAATTTTCTAAAGTTTAACCTTTTTTTTTTTTTTTTTTAATGTTAGGTTATGCACCTTAATGGCCACTTGTATTATTTTATTTATTTGATTTTTCGTTAGTTCAGTTTTTTTCTAATGTACGATTATAGTCACTATTCCCCATTTATATGTCTCTTCATTTTGATCTTGAAATGAATATTACAATTTATTTAGACCGCATTGAAAGATATACTTTAAGGGTATCGAAAATCCCGTGCCTTAAAACAAATGCATTCAGCTATTTTTTCAGATGTTATTTTCGCACTCACTCATACATGCACTAATGATCTAACGTTACACATGCACACCGTATGTCACTTTTGCAAGCACATACGAATACACACACACACATACTGTATGTATATAAACATATATATATATATATATATATATATATATATATATATATATATATATATATATATATATATATATATATATATATATATGTGTGTGTGTGTGTGTGTGTGTGTATATAAATATACAGTATATACACACACATATATATATGTATGTATATACATATATATATATATATATAAATATATATATATATATATATATATATATATATATATATATATATATATATATATATATATATATATATATATATATATATATATATATATATATATATATATATATATATATATATATATATATATATATATATATATATATATATATATATATATATATATATATATATATATATATATATATATATATATATTGTGTGTGTGTGTGTGTGTAGAGAGAGAGAGAGAGAGAGAGAGAGAGAGAGAGAGAGAGAGAGAGAGAGAGAGAGACATAAAAAAATAATGATTTCTATAAAACGAATTATTAAAGAAAAGAATCAAGGAAAAATCACAAAAAATTTACATGATCTTACCTACCAAATTAACACAATTGAAGTAGTCGTCATGCGGAATAAGGGAAGATGATTAAAGAATATAATACTTTTGAGAAAACTTTCTGGCAAGCAGAAATTGGAAAAGATTCCAAGCACTAAGAAGAAGAAGAAGAAAAAAATGGAATAACTATTTCATATTCACACGAAATTTTGGCCGGTTTGAAAACTTTGTTACAAGAAATTCTTCGAGATTGTCGACAAAGTTTGTATTACAACGGAACTTGGTAAAGAAGCCGAAGTGAGATTTGGAAATAATTCATTTTGAGAGAGAGAGAGAGAGAGAGAGAGAGAGAGAGAGAGAGAGAGAGAGAGAGAGAGAGAGAGAGAGAGAGAGAGAGAGGCACGAACCTTGAGCTTTCTGGAAATCAAGGAATGTCACATAGCTGCTTCACTTCGATCTCCAACTGCCTGGTATCATTGTTGCATTCCAGAGTTCTGTCTGTTTCGTATCTGTATAGATTCCTGGATTCTAGGCATATGGAACAAAACAGTTTGTAAACTGTTTGTCCTGATTCCTAGACACCAGAAACCGAGAATGTAGTTCATAAATCAGATACCAAGCATCTGGTATACACTACTCGTATACACCACTCCCCGCCGTGTATAATAACTTCAGAGGAAGCAATACAGGTTAGTTCGAATCCTAAATCAGTTGGATATTGAGGTTGTATAACGGTTCTAAGTATTTTAACACCCAGAACTTTGACCCCGGTAACTTCACTCCCGGTATTTTGACTGCCGGTAACCTGAAATTCGGCTCGTTAACACCCGGTAATTTGACACCCAAAATAAACAAATACCCTATTTAGCAAGCACGTTTTTTTAAAAGCCAAGGGCAATCACCTTACTTAGGAAATGGAAATGACATAATTTGATTTTTTCGTAAGCTCAAGGCTGAGTTTACGTATTAATTTTTTCAAGTATAAAAGTAACATGTAGCAGTTGCATCCGAACTCCTGTCGGTATAATGACTCGTACCATTCAGAACATCCGTGGTGGAAAGAAACTCGTAGATGACTCCAATTATATTTACGAATGGCAGAAAACAAACGCTGATGGATCATAATTTTATTGGAAGTGTGAAGTACATAAGCTACCGGGGTCTAAGCGATGACAGGCAGGGCAGCCGATCGAGACTGCAGTCTACCCCAAAAGCCAAATCAAAGTCCTTCAAAAGAAGGCATCGTGCTTACCCCATACAAATGGGAAAACAAGCACGTTAAAAGAAGAAGAAGAAGAAGTAGTGAAGAGTTGCAAACACGCCTGCATACATTAACAGGCATGTTTGCTAATCTTCACGTCACATTTCCAATAAATTTTGGACCAATCAGTGTTTGTTTTCTACCTTTCGTAAATGTAATTTAAGTCATCTAAGAATTTCTTTCCTCCATGGGTGCCCTGGATAGTACGAGGCATGGGTATAAAAAACGTCTTTATACCTTGACAGGATATATATATATATATATATATATATATATATATATATATATATATATATATATATATATATATATATATATATATATATATATATATGTAATAAATAGATAGATAGATAGATACAATGTTTTCTCACGGTTTGTCTTCCTCTCCTTAAACTCACTAGCCCATGAGGGTGCAAGCCTTCCTGATGTGAGCGAATGTGTAGTAATGAGGATACTATTCCCCTGTCATTTTACTCACTCAAAGCAAGCATGACACAGGTCTTAGTTGTGTAACATTGTCCACGCAAGGACTCTCTCCTAAGAGCACAACCGAGACATTATTATTGCCTCTTTATAGAACGTCAGTTTTACTCGAAAGTTTAAGCCATGTTGCCCCGTATGAGACAGAAAATAGAATTTCAACGGTATAAATAATTATTTCACCAGTTAAACAAGGAAAGTGATTCTTGAGTAATCCAAGGTCGGTAAAAATAGTCATAAAAACACAAGGAGTTTTAAACGCAAATCGTTACCTGTGTCATTGGGAAAAGCAAATCACGTTCTTCCTTCAAATACTGACGAATCTTGGAGTTTGGTCGTTGAGTAAGTTGAATGTCGCCATACTATAAAGTGTAAATGCAGTTAGTATCACGTTTGAATCATGAAACATGATTTCTTATGTAATATATCCCGATGGCTTTAACTTAGTAAATTAATGCTTTTAAATAAATGATAAACCACATCTGGTAAATATAGGGTCGTTTCCAGCATTTAAATACGGAGAACAAATACTTCAGACTGCCTGTAATCCTCGATGGCTTTAACTTAGAAAACTAATGCTTTTAAATAACTGATAAGCCACATTTGTTAAATATACAGTAGTTTCCAGCATTTAAATACGGAGAATAAATACTTCCGACTGCCCGTAATCATCGATGGGTTTAACTTAGTAAATTAATGCTTTTACATAACTGATAAGTCACATTTGGTAAATATAGGGCCGTTTCCAGCATTTAAATACAGAGAACAAAGACTTCAGAACACCCGGAAATCCACATTTTTTAAACATTATGACCGACATATTAAAACTATTACCAACAACGTAAACACGCGAACAAAACCGATGCAGAAGTAAACAGAAAACGAAACGCCTTGCCTCATTCGTTCTATTCAAGACATTCGCTGAAGTCAAGCATTGCTTTCTGAGTTGGAGCAGACTCTCCCTCGGGGCTAGTAATGCTTTCCTAGCGGTCAGGTTGGATCATCCAATACAAGAAGACCGCTGGAACTCTCATTCTCCCTGAGATAACGACTGCAGTGAAGGCAGATGAATGAAGTGGTGGATTTTGGTCATTTTCATGCAAGGAAGAGAGAGAGAGAGAGAGAGAGAGAGAGAGATTGAAAATACTGTAACATTCCCTATATCTCAGCTTTTAAATTACCGAATCATGCCAAGATTAGCGAACCCACTCGCAGCAGGGTTCGCTATTCTGTTCAAGAAGATTATTGGGTTCGTTATTCTTTACAAGGGAATAATCGGCTTCGCCGTTCTAGACATGAACACTTCGGTACCAGACATTTGATCTCCCAGGGGCTAGCACTAAACAAGGCGAAATACATCTGACCCCCCACCCCCGGGGCTAGTACTAAACCCGGCGAAACAGTGTAGATGAATCACTGTTTCGCCGTGTTTAGTACTAGCCCTCATGTGGAATTGGAGTTTGGACCGGAAAGGGTTGGCCATTCTTTACATTGGGGATCTTTGGATCCGCTATTCTTGACATGGAGATATTGGGTTCGCTAATCTTGACATGATCCAAATTACCAATAAAAGACATTCACATCGTGTATTATTGAATAAAATAAGGCGTATGACATAAAACAATAAACTGTTTAGTTTTGGGTTCATTAAAATTAAAGTAAAAGATATGAGCTGGAATCGCGTTTCCTTTTGGCTATAAAAATAAGCCTAAAGTATGGGAAACTACAACATTAAAAATGGCTGAGAAGTCTATGAATATTCTGTATGACTGTCTTTTAAATGCTGTTACTTTTCCTGGAATAGTTCGAAACTAGGCTTACTGGATTAAAGTATGCATTTATTTACCAAATCTTAGTTAGAAATAGCGGTACTTCATAAAACACAAGTTGTTTGAAAAACTGGAATTATGTTTAAAAATTTCTGGAGTTATACAGAGTTTTTTTTAGTTATTTATTCAATGAAAAGTACGTTTAAAGATTTTTCTACTCGTTATGTATTTATCCAGTGTGTAAATATGCAATGATGCCCTCACAGGAGATTAAGGTACTGGAGTTTGTGGAAATCTCTCTCTCTCTCTCTCTCTCTCTCTCTCTCTCTCTCTCTCACAAACACACACGCACGCTCAAGCGCATACGCACTACGATAAGAAAAGCTAATACTCAGTCCTAAAGCATCGTGTAACTAATTTTTATTGGCATTAATGTTTGATGACGCAACTTCACTTAATCGATAACTAAAACTCAACCAGTTCGAATTATGAACTAGAATCCCGTTGTGATTTGGAAATATATTAAAAACGTGAAAATTCGCTGCAGTTTTTAACATATTTCCAAAACACAACGGGACTTTCATTTATTCTAACTGCACGACAAGTGAGCGTATTATATTTATTAGGCCGAATTATGTCACCTTCTAAAGTCAGACTCTCTATGGAAGGTGGGCTGTTACTTAAATACTTTCATAAATCACAACATAACTGATAAGCGTCTGCGTCTTGGTACGTACGTCAGAGAAGGCTTTAAGCGCACACAGCACGCGAGCACATCAAAATGAAATGTCTGAACAAACACGGATTCGCTCCCGGAGGAATATTAGGAATAACCAAAAGGCTTTTATCCACATCAAAGGAGGCGAGAGCCGAACCTCGCAACCGAAGTCAAATATGTTGCGCAGCGGAAAACCCTCTCAGGACGAGGAAACACTCGAAAGAAGAGCAAATATTCTCCTGCGTGGCCGCCGCAGGCTTTGCTTTATGGAAAAACTTGGCTCGCTTGAGTTTCCATCGAGAAAGGGAAGCAGAATTATGGAAATAGTTCGGAAGGAAAAACAAGTAACGATGGCAGGGGGGAGTTTTATGTGCTTGCTCGGGACATCCATTCTATAGTCATTGTTTTCTGCGTGGAATTTTATTTTTAAGAGTGGAATCTAATGTTTTGTATATCATTTCTTCACAAAAAAGTGTTATTCACATTTTTTTTTCGAGGTAGCATAGACTAAAAAACGCTATATCATCAAAATGAACGTTATTAACTATCATAAAATTTTGCAGGGTAAAATAATCTTAAGGACTTTAATTCTAATGCAGTAATTATTGAGAAGTAGACTTATCATCATTTATATCATCATAATCCTTTTATTCAAGTTCACCCTTCATAATTTCAGGTTTTACAATGTAAATTTATTAGTTTTACATTTTTTGCTTTATTTGATTTTCTTCCTCGTCATTCCACTGAAAATAAAAAATAAATAAATACAAATATATCATTAAAACAAGTCTCCGAAA
>NC_089765.1:22876543-22879043 GCF_040412425.1 Macrobrachium rosenbergii | reverse complement strand
TTCCGGTTGTTTGCAGCAAAAACATTAGAATGCTAAATTAAGGTCATCCTACAAAATGCTGATATAATATTACTATTACATTGTTATTGTTGGGATTAAAGGTGATCGCTGCATCAGCTGAGTTCAATCTGTCTTTTGACTGATCATTTCTAGGTGCTAAATTCATCTGTTGTCTCCTCTATATCTTAATTCGTTGAAAAATTTACAGATAAACATTTATTTTGATGAGATTATTTTAATAAACCGAGAATATTGCATCTAAGTTGCAAAGTAACCTCGGTTTTGAGTGTCTTCAGCCAGTTGTGAAATATGGTGTGCATTTACCGTAGATTTATTCAGCTCTTGAATTGTTCCTTTGAAAAGTCGTTTTGTTTGTTTTTTTTTTTAGGCCGCGTCCCGCTCAGACTCTACTGACCTTGATTACGTCAAAAGGGGAGAGTAGACTGATTTACAACGTTTATTTATTTTATATAGTTCCCCATTGGATAGGTTTCTGTTATGAATAATAATAATAATAATAATAATAATATAATAATAATAATAATAATAATAATAATAATAATAATAATAATAATAATAGACACTATACAAATTAAATGCCGTGGAAACAGCTATAATTTCCAACGCTACTGCCTTCAGAGAAGGTCTTCTTAATAATAATAATAATAATAATAATAATAATAATAATAATAATAATAATAATAATAATAATGAAACCAAGGACCCAGCACAATACAAACACTACAATTCTAATAATAATAATAATAATAATAATAATAATAATAATAATAATAATAATAATAATAATAAAATCTTACAGCGAGAGAAAGATTAGGTAATAATAATCTTTACATACAATTCTTACCAAATTGTAAAATGGATTATGCAAGAACGGAAAAAAAAAGTATCCACGTATAACTCTGCATTACGCGTCCTCGACAAGAGCAACAGATGGCTCGCCATGAATAATTAGTGCAATTTGACTTTACCTTTGGTCAGTTGCATGAACCACCTGCCATCCCTCATTTTTTTTTTTTGGAGGGGCTGGGGATTCACGGATGCAATTCCACGTCATCCTGTTTCGAGCCAGCTGTTTCATGAACTGGAATTTCTGTGGAATTTAGCGGAAGGGATGATGAAACTCCGCGTGCGGAAGGCTGGGTAGCTTCATTGCATTTTAATTTGCATTCATACTTGGATCAGCACACAAGGATTGGGTATTGAATATAATATATATATATATACATATATATATATATATATATATATATATATATATATATATATATATATATATATATATATATATATATATATATATATATATATATATATATATATATATATATATATATATATATATGTATATATATATACTGTATATATATATATATATATATATATATATATATATATATATATATATATATATATATATATATATATATATATATATATGAGTTCGTTGAGGCCCTATGCATCCCCGTGGGTGCCACAGAAATTATTGATTGATTGATTGATTGATACATGTATATGTGTGTGTGTATGCGTGTATGTATGTATGCATATAATTGGAAAGTGACATAATACATGAAACTAATAAAGATAAGTACAATCATTACCTTAATACCAAAAACACAGAAAATATTTGTTTTCCAAAATCAAGAACGAGGATTCCCATAACAGAGGATTTTATGATTTGCGTACAAAATAATTCTATTTCAAGACGGACTTTTATCTCCATACAAATAAGGATTACTTTGGTTGAAACAGAATATAAACAACAAATACAAATTCTATTTAATTTTTAAATGAAATATGTATTTATTTCGACACTATATATATATATATATATATATATATATATATATATATATATATATATATATATATATATATATATATATATATATATATACATATATATATATATATATATATATATATATATATATATATATATATATATATATATATATATATGTATGTATATATAACGTCCCCATTAGATATTTTATTTTAGTTTTTTAATATTACAGGGCACATGACGACAGGCATTTATTACGTTTACACTTTAAATATCTCATTTAATTTAATTAAGGCTTGTCGGAAATTGAGACACAACTAGTAAATACAAAATGGTGTATTATGTAATTTCTTGTTAAACATAAACTGCGCCTCTTTGAGACAGAATACTATTAAGTGAAACTAATTAAGAAAACAAGGGGTCTGAATTTTACATTTACCCTGTCTCTCCCATTATAAACGATTGGTACTTTCATGGTAAGCATACGACTCTAATTATTGCCCCGAAAACTCTAAAAAACATTTAGAAAAAAAAAATTTTATTCGATGGAATAATATTAACTGAAACTAATTAAGACAACGCTAGTTATCAATATTATATTTTCCCCATCTCTCGAAACATAAACGATCAATAAGTAAGCATACTACTCTGATTGTCGCCCAGAAAACCCTCAAAATCTTTTACAGTAAAAAA
>NC_089765.1:22856543-22871543 GCF_040412425.1 Macrobrachium rosenbergii | reverse complement strand
TGATATTTAGGTCTGTTAATTAACTCGCAGCTTAACCTTTTCATTATTGTTTTAATAATTTGTCAGATACACTCGACTTTTCATTAGCGAATGAAAAATCAGGCGGGTCATGCATTTGCGCAGTAATTCAAATATAGATAATTAGTTTCCGGTATTTTCTCTGGGCACTGAGTTGCCATCTATTTTTTTTTTAAATCTACCTAAAGTTGCCATTGACTGAACAGAATTTCCTCCTGTTTTTTATGAATAACTTTACAATATATTAATTTCCACCCTCACGTTGACACGTATTGTCAGGAACCCTCGATTGCTGTGAGTTCCTATCTAGTAAATTGGTATACGAGCTAGTGGACTCCTTTGTTTACTTTACTATAAGAGTGCTTGTTTTGTTACAACTTCCTACCATCCCGATAGTGAACTTTGAACGTTGTTCTGACATGTTGTTCTCTTTTCATTTATGCCTTACATGCAGCTTGGTCTGACGTCCTTACATGCAGCTTGGTATGACGTTTGGGGATGAGGATTGACGTAACTCAGAGCCTTTGCTTTTAGAAATACGTAAACGGCTATATGTTCTTCGGAATTACAGTCGGTAAGTGATATAGTATGCATTCTGTTCGTTATAGTCTCTCTCTCTCTCTCTCTCTCTCTCTCTCTCTGTGTGTCTCTCTCTCTGCATATTATTGGTAAGGATGCTTTGTATCTAGAGTAGGCTATATTCAGACTATTTATTTCATTCGTATTTATCAGTGTTAGTACATTTTTAGTTTTCTGTAAAAGAAAACTATTGTGCTGGCTGTGCCTGTCCGTACACATTTTTTCTGTCCGCTCTATTTCTGTCCGCACTTTTTCTGTCCGCCCTCAGATCTTAAAAGCTACTGAAGCTAGAAGGCTGCAAATTGGTATGTGGATCATCCACCCTCCAGTCATCAAACATGCCAAATTGCAACCCACTAGCCTCAGAATTTTTATTTGACTTAAGGTTAAAGTTAGCCATAATCGTGCGTATGGCAACGATACAGGACTGGCCACCACCGGGCCGTGGTTAAAGTTTCATGAGCCGCGGCTCATACAGTGTTATACCGAGACTACCGAAAGATAGATCTATTTTTCGATGGTCTTGATTATACGATGTATAGAAACTCGATTTCGCTGAAGAAACTTAGGCACATTTTTTACTTGTTTTATTTTATCAGTTCATTCGAATATGTACATTTTCTTGTTTATTGCTAGTGATACTTACAAAGCTAAAGAAGAAGTGACCTACTATTCAGTTACAAATATGTTGTTGACCATGAGGCAATTCGCACTTCATTTAAGCCCGGAAGTTGTCCCCATAGCTATGGAGTATTATTTTTCTCTTATATTAGCAGTGGTTTAGCAAACTTCGGAACTAACCAACCGCTGTGTTTGCTGCATCATATCCTCGTGTCGCATTTTAATTGATGGGTTTTTGTTCACTATTAGACCTTATCATTATCAGTTTCTTATTGAGTTCCACTCGGGTAATGCTTCCTAAACTCGCTGGAAATATATATGATTTGCTACAAGAGCATGCGTATTCCCTTCCTTCTCATAATTCCTCACTCCCGTATACCACCCCGTAGGGGGGTAGTGCCGTCAGTGCACCTCATGCGGTGCACTGTAGGCACTACTAAAGGTCCTTTGCAGCGTGCCTTCGGGCCGTAGCTGCAACCCTTTTCGTTCCTTTTACTGCCTTTCATATTCTCTTTCTTCCATCTTACTTTCCACCCTCTCCTAACAATTGATTCATAGTGCAGCTACGAGGTTTTCCTCCGTTACACCTTTCAAACCTTTTACTGTCAATTTCCGTTTCAACGCTGAATGGCCTCATAGGTCCCAGTGCTTGGCATCTGGCCTAAATTCTACTGTATATTCATTTGAACTCCCGTATACCAGGAGTGAAAGGTTGCTATGAGACGGCGATATTTCACACGGGTTTGTGTTGTTCCGGATCCTTTAATCCTAATATGGCCCCCACACGCAGCTTCATCAAGTTAATAACACGGGAAAGAGATATTTCCCTACATGCATTAATCTTGACTACAGAACTCCCATAAATTAAGTATCTTTCGTAACAATGAAGTTATTCCCTCCTGCCACAGGGAGCGTTTTTACATTAAGTATATGAATTAGAATAAAAAAAAAAAGATATTCCATATAATAACCAAAGGTATTTCATAGGGTCTTGGACTGAGCTTAATTATATTGCTATCACAGGTAGGAGGAAATCTGTTCCGGAATTATTCACTGAGATGAGACTTGTTCTCCTGTATTTGCGTATTCATGAACAGGCTTATTCACTTCCTTTTTTTTTCCTCTCCTTAGTTTTGATAATAGAATATCATACGATTCATATTTAGGGACTGGTAATAGGCCATTTTTAACTAATTCGTAAAAAAAAATATTTTTGTACGTGTGGAAACTGGATAAAATAAAATCTCCACGTACCTTCTACGTATTGACATCCAGTTTCATGAAATTATTATTTCTTAAAGCCTCAATTATATTCTGCTTTCATCAGTGCCAGCATGTATTTGTGTTACTAGGAATATTATAATGCCTGCAAGGCACGATCGTTGAGATGTGACGAGAAGCCCTATTTATATAATATATTTCTTTCTAAGTTGTTCCCGACGGCCTCATTTTGGAATACTCGTCTTCCTCATTCCTGGAATTTTCCTCCCAGGTTTTATTAAACGTCTCGTATTTTCAATTTTTTCTTATTATCAGTCTGTTGTTGAAGAAAAGCCTCATTATAAAGTCCTCATGGAATTTTCGGTGAATTGGGGCTAATGAACGAACCGTTCATTAAATATTTTGGTAATTTCCGCTTCCTCGTCCCAGTCTGGAAGAGTCTGGAAGGGAGGATTATCAAGGCTAAGCGTTTACAAAGATGTTTTTACCTGAAAATGATTTTCACTTTTGGTTTTCAGAAATTCCGGATTATTGAACCACAGGAGATAAAACACTTAAAAAATCCCAATAAGAAAATATATAGATTAAATTTTGGGTAATTTCGAATTCTTTAAATGAAACTGGTATGAGTTCATTGATGAATAATTTTCTTGAAAAGTTTCAAGTAACTTTTCAAAGTCAAAATCTTCGCTAAATTTGATCTCTTTATAGGAACTTCAAGACTGGGCGAAAGAAAAAAATTTTGAGCAAAAATATGAGAAATGAATTAGTCCATCGTTAAAATCTTATCAGCGGACGGAAATAATCTGATTTTTCTTTCTGCTTCTGGTGAAGCGATTTTTGAAAAAGGTAATTAATTCTGTTGTTTTCACTGGCATATTCTATTTTTCACGTGCGGTAAATTATGGTATTCATGAAATTTGACGGTATTCGCTGAATTTTAAGGTATTTATGGAATTTTGAGGTATTCATAGAATCTTCATATGTCATCCAAACGCAGTATGAACGTAAGCAGGTTAAATTCTGTGGATGAATTTATTACCTATTATTAAATCCCTAAGAGGAAAGATACGATAGATTGCCATTTACTATAAATTTTCTTTGATTCGTAGTTCACTAGAAATTACAAAAATGCTTGCCTATAAGAAGTAAGATGATAAAAAAGACTGAATTTCTCATTTTGCAAATCATGACGTATAAATTACCAAAATATTTCTATCAAGATTTTCTATTTCTGATTGCTTCTATAAACTCTCTGCTAGCTGGGATGCTTTAGAAAGCGAGAAATCCTTTCACGTTGCTCTTATCATCCCACGAATACCTTTAGCGTCTACCTAATCAGCATAAAACATTCCTGGCTTCATCTGCTTCGGTTATGGTGATGAGCTACGACTGCAAGACCTAAATAAGGAAGAGAGAGAGAGAGAGAGAGAGAGAGAGAGAGAGAGAGAGAGAGAGAGAGAGAGATTGTGAGGATGGGTTAATTGCTTTTCCAATTTTTATTCCTATTCTAGTAGCCAGAAAACAAGCAAGGGAAGAGGAGATATATAAAAAAAACATAAATTATAAATGAAATTAATAGGGTGAGAGAGAGAGAGAGAGAGAGAGAGAGAGAGAGAGAGAGAGAGAGAGAGAGAGAGAGAGAGAGAGAGAGGAAAGGAAATAGGTAGATACATAGAGAGATAGATAGACAGAGAGAGACAGATAGATAGATAGGTAGACAGGTAGATAGATGGAGAGAGAATGTGAGAATGGGTTAATTGCTTTTCCAATTTTTATTTGTATCCTAGTAGCCAGAACACAAGCAAGGGAAGAGGGAGGAATATAAAAAAAATAAAGATCAAATTGATAGGGTATAAATGAGAGAGAGAGAGAGAGAGAGAGAGAGAGAGAGAGAGAGAGAGAGAGAGAGAGAGAGAGAGAGAGAGAGAGAAATGCCCCCTCATCCAAAAGACAGAAACGATCCTTACCAACTTTGAAGAATGAGTTTTCAGGCGTGATTCCGAGAAGGTCATTTGTATGTATCACATCCAACGTCTGCCTGACAGGGTGTTTTAAAGGGGCTTTCCGGATCAAGAAAAAAGAGGGGGGGCGGGGGCGGGAACCCTTGTGCAATAGAGCTTCTCGTCTAGAAAGGAATTGAGCTAAGGTAGAAAAAGGATTTAGATGTTGAAGGCGTCTTCACTTTACTGTCATTTCATTTATATCTTATTCGTTTCAGTTATACCTTATTCATTTCATTTATACCTTATTCATCTAATTTATACCTTACGCATTTCATTTATACCTTATTCATATCATACCTTATTCGTTTCATTTATTCCTTATACATTTCATTTATACCTCATTCATTTCATTTATACTAGAATACGAATAAAAACTGGAAAAGCAATTAACCTCTCTCTCTCTCTCCCTCCATCTATCTATCTATCTCTCTCTCTCTCTCTCTCTCTCTCTCTCTCTCTCTCTCTCTCTCTCTCTCTCTCTCTCTCTCTGATGTGTTTTCACTTTTTACAGAGGCTGTAATTAGTGGCTACTCTTTCCTATGATATATAAGAAACCAATGGAGGCACAAGCAAATAATTACATTGATTAAGGTTTCAGTTAATGACAGGAAATCCCAGTGTAACGAATAATTTCGGCAATAGACATTTGTCATGGGGTATTTAGCTTTAAGAAAAATTTCAGAGCGATATTTATCTAACATCAAAAATCGGTTATCTAACATGATAAAAAATTGGTCATTGTTGACGAATATAAACAATATTGATTGTATCATCGTGCTGATATGAATTTTCACCCCTATATCAAATGCAGAGAGGCTGCAATAAAAGGCACAGTAGATCTACAAACCAAAAAAAGTTTGATACTCCCAGGCTTATTAATTATTAGAGAAAGGTCCAAGCTTTGATATATCTTCAGATAGCATAATAGTGAGGTAGCAAATGTAAACTGTTCACAGTTTCATAGTTTTCTTATTAGAAGTCAGGTGTCAGCATCTAAAGTAAAAAAAAAAAAAAAACAATGGTTTCATGATGTAGTGACAAGTAAAAAAAACTTGAATGACAGCTTCCATTTTTAATTCTGTTTCAAAATCTCTCATAAACGTTAGTTTCAGTTGAGGTTTCTGTTTATTCCTTGAAGACCATTATTAAGAGTTGTCATTTAATCATAAGAGCATTATTTGAAATAAATTCCCGATTTAGAAAGCTTTGAAAAATACTGCAAAAATAACTGAAAGTAAGACATGAATGTGAAATACAAATTACACAGTTAGATAATGTTGGAGGCACAGTAATGCCTCCCTCACAAAGAGAACTTTCTAGTGGTCAATGGCGATCACTATAGTGTTAAAAATAGAACACACTGATTTGTATGGAAGGCTGTAAACTACCCACTTTTCCTGATCGATCGCAAGAATGAGGTGACCAGGTCCATCTTCTCGGGCACGCAACTGTTTCCCGTCACTGGCGATGAGGAACGGAGACTAGTATTTGGAAAGAGAGGTGGTACACGAGACGCTTTTAGCGGTCAATAGATTCACAACAGTCTTAAGCCCTGTCCACAATAGCGGGCACTGACCGACGGGCAAACACTGTTCCCATAACCAGTTCCACTATACTGACCGACCGAGTATAGAGCCAGAGCGATGCGATTGTCTGGTAGCACTGCTTTAGAAGTGAGAGAAAATACAAACAGCTGGAAGTGCCGACGGGCATGCCCGCTAGTGTGGACTCCTTATTGACTGAAAGACCCGGCACGTCTGGTGTTTTGGTTCGGGAATCCGTGATGAAACATATTGAAAACGAAGCTCCCTCTATGATTTTTATCGTAAAGAATTCAGATTGGCAGACGTACAGCCGATAACGAAACAATCTGTCAGCAGAGGAAAAAAATGAGAAAGGTAGTGAATATTACCAAGGGCAAAGTATTTATTGTTTATTAACCTGCAAAACAGGCTCATTTTTGTACGTTCCATATACACAGCCAACTTAAAAATGCTAGATTATTTACCTGATCATATGGAATACATTTGAGCATTGGCCTTATTATACAAAGATGATCACTGCCACTATATCTCCGCCACCAATGAATCATAAAAGAGAGAGAGAGAGAGAGAGAGAGAGAGAGAGAGAGAGAGAGAGAGAGAGAGAGAGAGAGAGAGAGAGAGTTTTTATGCTAATAAAACAAAAAAAAAAATGCCAATATAAAATCAAATAAGTTTTAGTTCTGTAGGATATCAAATAACTTTTATTTCTGTAGGATGTCAAATTATCATTGTTTTAGTCATCTTAACCGTTGTTTTGAACAAAATTCGTCATCCTCTACTGTATTTTCACTTGATTTTTGCTAATGCTGTAAAGTAACATTATGGCATTAGTAACACGGTGCTTTAGAGAGAAAGCCCTTCTTTGGCTGAGTCGGTTGAGCTTCAGACTGTCATTCGATGGGCCGGAGTTCAATTCCCGCGGCCGGCTGATGAAGAGTTAGAGGAATTTATTTCTGGTGATAGAAATTCATTTCTCGCTATACGGTGGTTCGGATTCCACAATAAGCTGTAGGTCCCCTAGGAGAGCTGTTAATCAGCTCAGTGGTCTGGTAAAACTAAGGTATACTTACTTACTTTAGAGAGAAGGAAGGGCTTCTCATAAGATTACCAAAGCTCTAGTTTCCCCAACAGAAATGAATCTTGAAAAGCAAGGAATCAAGTTTCTCTCCATAGTCCTTGAAAAATTACTCTTCTGAGTGGTTGAAATATAAGACCTCTTGAAATACCTCATAAAACATCATGTCATTGAATTTAAACTTCAGTGTTCTCTTTTTCCTCTGGGAAATATCTTTTATTCATTTTTATCTTCTTCAGAAAACGATTTTTAACCTCAAGAATTACAAACCAGATGTATCTCTTTAAAAAAAAAAATACAATGAAATGAAATTAAGAATGCATCTAGTCTCTATAAAAGTGACATTATATTCTTAATTAATGGCTGCCTTTGTGTCAAACTACGTTAAATTTATAAAGCCTACTACACTGTCTTCTTTCATAATGAGTTTTCTCATAAGTAAAAATTATAATTAAGTGAGACAATTAGATTTTTTTGACCAGAATAATCACGGATTAAATATGTACTGAAACATGGTCAATTGTCCTATTACACTGTGTTCTTTCACAATGAGTTTTCTCATAATAAGAGAAAATTATAATTAAGTGAGACGATTAGATTTTCTTGACCGGAATAATCATGGATTAAATACGTACTGAAACAGGGTCTGTTGTCCTTTGTACTAAGTATGGTTTCATTAAATACATCAGGTATAACGCAGCTGCGATGAGAAAGGTTTTTTTTATTTATGTTCCAGTTACAATCACACTCTGTTATGAATAAAAGTAATTTAACAATGAAATACTTGCTAGTACATGAAAGAACTTTCTTCACAGTGGAGTGCTCTTGTTAAAGGATATAATCGAAGGTAATGATTATAGTTACTTGCTAAAGCCTTCGATTTACTGTAAAAAAATACCTTTCATTATACTGAGTGCGGTGACAAATATTTTTAGTTATGAAGCAATCATCTCCAAACATCAAGAATCAAACGTGGAATACATCTATAAGAATTGCTTTATGAATCTTGACCCAAGAACTTTCGATGCATTAGGAAGCTTTTGATGGTAACCAATAAGAAAATTTCATTTTTTTTTATTTATGGATCAATAAGTAAGAATATAATCCTATGAGGTACTGGTCTCATAATTACGCCATTGTTGTGTTGTGTGGGTTGGGGGAAATTTAACTTTCAAGTTTTCATTCCTTGTTAATGAGTAAGATTGATAATGATTGTTTTCCTAAATTTTGTTAATCTTTTTTCTAAATTTCCCCTTATGTTAGCTTATCATATTGTTAACCAAAAACCCGGAAATATGTGCTGGAGAAACCTAGTTATTGGTTGATAGCAGAGAGAAAAATATCCTTGAATTTATTTGAATATACTTAAAAATACATTTTAAGACAAAAAGTACACTCGAATTGTTGCCAGATAATAAAATTGTTATCTGGGAAATCGAAAACGCCCTAAATAAAAAAACAAAAACAAATATGGTATTTTATAAATATATCTATGCAAAAAAAGTAAATTAAATATTAAAATCGCTTGGTGCATTTCCTGCCTGGAGTTGGAGCTAATTAAGATTCAAAGCCTCCGCAACGGTAGGCATGTTGTTTGCAACAGGGATTTGCAATTAGAGCTATTCAGCATGCCAATTAAAGAGCTTATGGGGACAACCAATTACTTTAGGCGAGAGGAATTGTTAGCTTTCGGGGAGAAACTTTGAGATTCCTGAACGCCAGATTGTTATTTGAGTGGTCTCAACTTCCTTTCATTTGATCTAAACTGATTATGCTTTTAAAATAATATATATGCTGTCTTAAAGAAAGTATATTTTTTCAGGTATATTTCTGTTATATAGGTATTTTTCTTATAATTCCAGTTTCCTGTTTTTATATTACATATTTACGTGTAGTTAATACTTTTAGTAACGTAAATATCTAGGAATGATTAAATAGACAACGAAATATTGCAAAATAAATGAATTTCACAATATTTTTATCTCATGCTTTACATTTTCTGCCTATCATTTAATAACTAAATCCATTAAATATTATTGTTAGCCCTTTCCAATATTCCATAGAGAAAAATGATAATGAACAGATCCCCTCCATAACTGAGATAGATGTGTTGCATCGCCAGCGTTTTACCTTCTTTTTCAACGGGATATTGTAAAAAAATAAAACAGCTATTTTAGTTTCAGAGCCATTCCAATTTTACTCTTTCGGCGAATGGTGCTGTTATAAATTTTCTTCCACTTAAACATTCGGTAAACAGGAGAAACAGCATTAATGCGTAAAAAGTCAGCACTTATGAAGAAGTATTAAAGGCTGCTTGACCTATCACCTGCAAGGGAATAGTTCGTAGATTCGATTAACAGTCAGAATAATATTTACGACAATCTTCTTAACCTTTGAACGACCGATTACTCCAACAGCTTGAGTTAACTATGAGAGTACCATTACAATGTCGATTTCAGTTCTGTTCCGGCCTTCGGAGTGTTTGGTTGGGAGGGTGGTTAAAGATAGTGTGCAAATCTTTTTAATGTGACGAAGAAGAAGAAGAAGAAGAAGAAGAAGAAGAAGAAGAAGAAGAAGAAGAAGAAGAGAATCGTTAGACTTTCGGAAATATTACAGCACTGAAAATTCTCGGCGTCACAAACCGGAATTAATGACACCGTTTTCTGTTGCGGTTACTGGGATTTGGCAACAAGGTAAGTACCTTTTTGAAGTTGAAATATTACTCTTTCATTTTGCAAATGCTTAACCTAACTCTCCTTGTCCCATCTCATCTATCCCACCCTATTCCATCCATATTACAACACCCTTTCCCTTCCCATTCTCCCTCTTTCACTCTCCCTCTCCCATTCCAGTCACCTTTTTCCATTCCATTCACCTTTTCCCACTCCGTTCCATCTCACCGCCCCCTCTGATCGCTAACCACGCATTGGCGCTATTTATATTCCGTGACATTTCCACACTAACCAATGATATCACAGGATCTAATAACGTTATGATACGAAGAGAAACTTAATTACTGCCACGTGGCGCTTCGTGATTGGTAACTCGATATGAATGACGTCGCGAACGTTCGATTGTAGTTTTGCTTTACACAAACATCATCCGAGATTATGTTCTTCTTATGGGCTATGAGTTTTTATAATGAAAGTATCTGTTATTCCAATGAGCAGATGTGTCATTTCAGGTTGGAAGTCATAATATCCATATGAACCTCTTCATTATAAATTAGTTGCGAACTGCATCGTGAACTCCATGATAATTATATCTTATTACCCGTAAATTATATCTTATTACCCGTAGCTTAGCTAATGGATATTCCAGTTTTATATATGTTCTCTGCTACGATGCTAGGAATAAAAGGAAACGCTTTTATTTAAACATTATAAAGTAATGTTTCTGTTTTTAGACTGTTTCTCGAGTAACCGAAGAGTGTAGGAACTACGTGATTTCAAGCTGACGTAAAATTCTAGTTGTGTTGGAAAAAAATATTTATTTATCACTGCCATATCTTTGACCATAATATGTTCATGTTACCCACACTTACATTAATGGAAACTATTAGATAAATCTCTGTTATTTTCATTTATTGGTTGAGGTTACGTCTTTTAAAGTGGTGGTTACTTTCTCTTAGCGTTTTCTGGGTAATTGTGAGAGCATCACTCATTCTTTTAGAGAGCATAAAAACAGTCCAATTTGTAAGAACTGTTATAAATCTCACCAAAAATACCTTTGATTACTTGCACTGACGATTCAGATATAGAATTATTTATAACTTAGATATTCATTAGGAACCTATAAACAACAACCAGCCCTGCGTGATATACTAATTTGGAAATTCATTTTTTTAAATAATCCGTCCACTCCGATACAAAGCTCTTCAGGACTGCACATAAAAAAAAATCAATCAAAATTAGATTAATCTCCCAAGTATCACTAAATCCGTTTTCGCTAGTTTGTCAGTCAATGAACATGAGATTTTTTAATCACTTCATACATATGACTGTCTTTTTAATAGGATTATTTTCTTGTGGTAATTTACTGAAAAATGTTTGGCAAGATTTGCATAGGGTCTAAAGAGCATCTGCAAGTTGCATGTGGAGTCCTTCATCCTATATAGCCAGGGGCTATGCCTCAGTGTTATAACATCTCGGCTCAAAGACCCTTTTTTTTAAAATCCCTCTCATATGTCATAGTTTTTCATTTTTGATCGTCTGAAAGTATCACATGTCATCAGTTGATTAGTATGAAGAAAAAGACGTCGTGAAGGTTTGACTTTCGACTACTGTCATATTTAGTAATAAAAAAAAAACCCTTTTTTTATTTGACTGTTTTCATAGGGACGGTTGATATACTATTTGAAAGTTACTGAAAGGTAATTTATGATATCAGGGATGGACCAGCTGGAGCTGCTGTTAGGATAGATTAAAAAAAAATAAAACCTTTCCGTCTAGGTGCGATTACAATGCAGCGACTCAAACGACTGTAGCACAGCCTATTTTATTTTCAGTACGACGACTTTGGGTGCTCTATTGTACTTCATCAGTCACATTGTTGATGTCATATATATATATATATATATATATATATATATATATATATATATATATATATATATATATATATATATATATATATATATATGTATATATATATATATATATATATATATATATATATATATATATATATATATATATATATATATATATATATGTATGTATATATATATATATATATATATATATATATATATATATATATATATATATGTATGTATATATATATATATATATATATATATATATACATATATATATATATGTATATATATATGCATAAATATATATATATATATAGATATATATATATATATATATATATAAATGGTATACATACATACATACATACATACATACATACATACATACATACATGGTTAGTCATACATACATACATACATACATACATACACACATACATCATGAAATAAGGCGCAAAAATAAAGTTTTTCTTCTCATTTCAAGACTCGAATGTCTCATGCTACGTACATTGTTTCGCGGTGAAATGGTAGAGGCATCATTATGAACAGAGAGATACTCGTGGGAGTAAGAAGCAGAGAGATAATAACATAAAGATTACGTGGTTAGTCTGTATTTGGGCTCTTCTTCGCTCGGAAATTGAGAAGGAATAGTCCTGGGCGAATTTAACTGTAATCGTTGGTAGGATAAAAAAAAAAAAACATTGTTTTGGTTGTTACTGCCGAGTGCTTATAAAAACCTTATGATGATGGAGCATAACACACACAATCATAAGTGTATATATATATATATATATATATATATATATATATATATATATATATATATATATATATATTATATATAAATATATATATATATATATATATATATATATATATATATATATATATATATATATATATATATATATATATATATATATTCAGATTAAGAGAGAGAGAGAGAGAGAGAGGGGTGCTGTGATACGTATAGTATATGTTATTCTTAAAATAACACACACAAACAGAGAGAGAGAGAGAGAGAGAGAGAGAGAGAGAGAGAGAGAGAGAGAGAGAGAGAGAGAGAGGTGCTGTGATGATACGTATAGTATATAATATTATTCTCTAATCAGAGTGGATTTGCAATACAACGCCGGAATACTACATAATATTTTCTCTTTTGTTCTTCTACTCCGTGCTCTTAGGATGACTGAATCTTAAAAAGACGTTGCATGAGAAGCTAATTCCATAATATTTATAATTACATTTTCTGCTCTCCTATCATTCCACCTTTTTGTAGGACTACATTATTTACTGTTGGTTATGAAAATACGTGCAGGGAAAAGTGAATATTGTCAGTAGAACAACTAAAATAATGGTTTCAAATTATACCGTGATAATGATAAAATTTAGACTCAAAATAGATAATATACTTATAGTATCTTAGAAAAAAGGTTACCTAATATAACATAAAACTGTTGTATAGAAATTTAATAAACTTTAGATTAAAAGAAACACAATTGCAAACTGCACGGTAACCTGCAGCTCTCTCTCTCTCTCTCTCTCTCTCTCTCTCTCTCTCTCTCTCTCTCTCTCTCTCTCTCTCTCTCTCTCATTAGCATGTAACCAAAATAAAATAAATTTCCTTTCTGACTTTTATCTTCACACCTGACATATCAGCCTTCCTTTTGAATACCAAACCCATAGCGTCGCCTTTTCCCGTAATCGGGCGTTAACCCTTAGGCACGGTATTAATATTCATTCAATATTCACGCGTCTGTGGAAGGAAAGGTTCAGATATAACACAAACCGAACGGCAATACAATTCCGTTCTTAAAACTCTCGTTGTTTATTTAAAAGCTGAGACAATTTTAAAAAGCATCAAATAAAATTTTCAAAATTAGATACCAATCTTTGTTGGAATTATGCATAATCTTTTCAGCTACGAATAAAAGCACGGAATAAAGTTTTAAAATAAACTTTGAAATAAGTTTGGCCCTCCTCATTACGGTTAATTATGACACCTGATATGCACTATTTATTCAGCATATATAATGGAAAAATATGGGAATAGGAAGCGCTGCGTATTGTAATGTCTATTTTTATATGCTAATGTATGCAAAGCTGTCTCCCTCTACGTATTCTATGATACTAACCAAACACCCCTCCCCTTCCAAAACTATATATATATATATAAATGGACGTAGATAAAATATAAAGAGACACATCCCTAGCTTCATCAAATAGCAGTGGACGATATCTGTATATAATAAATATCCAGAGAAGGGAATATAATCCACATAAATCTTGCCAATAGCAACATACACTGATCGTTACAGTTCCTTGCGCCTCAGGAAGAGAGCTCGATTTAGAAATCACTCTGTATCTCTGTACTTAGTACACAATGGGTCTTGGCTCTTTGAGACACAATGGGCCATTTCTAACTCAATATTCGCGTAGTGCTCCTACAATAATGCGTAGATGGCCATTAATTCTTCAGCTACTGGGCTCACACTGCATAATTGTACAGCTATGATCTTGTATGGAGTATAACGTTGAATGGATCTGCTTTGCTGAGTATTGTTCATTTTGAACGAAAGACAAAATATCCACGTACAAAAACAAACACACTTATAATAGTGTATATGGGAAGTTATACACAAGTTTTATTAATTTTAAATCAAATACATCATGCTCATATACAAATAAAAACAACCACATATAATCGAGACAGCATTACATGAGTTTGATTCATTTTAACCAGAAAACTTATTGCTCACATACGTATAAAAACAACCACATATAATCGCATATGCAGTCAGTTATGCAAGAGTTTTATTCATTTTAACCAGATACTTCTTGCTCACATGCATATAAAACAACCACATATAATAGCGTTTATAGGTAGTTATACCGAAGTTTTGTTAATTTTAACCACCCCCCCAAATCATGTTCACAAGCGAATAGAAATAAGCACATATAAACGCATAGATTGTTTTATTCATTCTAACCAAAGGGCTTCTTGCTCACATATAAAAAACCATCACATAAACATTGTATGTAGGCAGTCACACACGAGTTTTATTAATTCTAAATAAAAAAACACCATATTCACATACAAGTAAACACAACCACATATAATCTCAAATATAGGCAATATATTTGAGATTATATGTGGTTTTATTCATTGTAACCAAAACACATCATGCTCACATAGGCCTACAGATATAAACAGTCATATATAACCGCGTATATAGGCAGTTATTCATTTTAACCAAACAAATCATGCTCGCATAGATATAAGAACAATATATAACCGCATTTATAGGCAGTTATACAAAAGTTTTATTCATTCTAACCAAAAAAAAAAAAAAATTATGTTCCCATACAAAAAAAAACAGATACATATAACCTCAT
>NC_089765.1:22829043-22851543 GCF_040412425.1 Macrobrachium rosenbergii | reverse complement strand
TTGTTTTTTTTTTACCTGGAAGTATAATTTTGAATGGTTTGTGATTAATTTAGAAGATATCCAGTGGTGTCTGTTGCAAAAGGAGCGAGAAAGTTTGAAATGAAGATAAGACTCGTTTATTCAAATTCATTGCCTTTGTGGTTAAGTATCCAGTATTTAAAATTGATAAAAGGAACCGGTTTCTACAGAGGAATGATATGTTTTTTTCTGGCGTATCTACGCCATTTGCAATTATAGAGAACTAATCTTGCAAAGGTGCTTCTAAGGATTTAGGCATAATCATTTTATCACAGCAATTTAATCCATAGTATTTATCTCACAATCCAAGACATAATAAAACAGGGAACGTTATTCGCAATAAAATAAAACTGTTTTGTTTTGATAAAAGAATTACGTATTTTCCTTCCGTCTCTCTCTCTCTCTCTCTCTCTCTCTCTCTCTCTCTCTCTCTCTCTCTCTCTCTCTCTCTCTCATTCTCTTATAATAAGGAGAAAAAAAAATTCAGCCACTCACGGGAAAAACACAAAAGAAGTTTTCTGACAAGCTCTTGAAATTCCCCAGGAGAGGTACTTGTTATAACTTAGGAAGGTCCATTAACCGATGCAATTTCTTGTTTAGGCTGACATTTTGTTGTTTAAGAGACCAGGAGAATTTCTGCTGTATATTTTTTTTTAGTATTTTTTCTTCGTCTCCGGAAGGGTTGACTGAAAGGCAAGTAATAGTTTATTTCATAAGACTTTCTGTTCGGTTGACATAAAGAGAACGAACGCACACATAAATGCAAAAGTGATAATGATGATAATATCATATATATGTATATGTATATGTGTATATATATATATATATATATATATATATATATATATATATATATATATATATATATATATATATATATATATATATATGTGTGTGTGTGTGTGTGTGTGTGTGTGTGTGTGTGTATTTTTAAGTTGAGTAATATACTAATTGCAATCTCTGCTTGTAGCCTTAACTCATTCATTTTGCTTCGACATAAAAAATAATACATTAAACGATTCATCGAGATTCTGGTTTTTCTATTTAGCCTTCTTTCTTCTGTTTTTCTGTAATTTTTAAATAAGCTTCTAAGGTTTGCTTATTTGTATTTTTCCTGGTTTAAATTAGGAAAACCTGTATTTTAGGTTTTTCTGTAATATTCGTTGACTCCCACCATGAATTAATCTTAATTGTTTTTACTTGCAATACGTTTTCGAAAATATTGGAAATATTATGATAAATATCCGTCATTCATTGCTGTTATTATGTTTATTTATGGCATAAAATATTCTATGATTTATGGCTCTTAACTAAATAGACAAGAAAGAAAAAAAAACGAGTAAAAATATATATTTTTTCAATCACTCTATAAATTTGTCTTTTTTCAAGACTCTCTCCTGTGACGATAATGCCTTGTTATAAAACATTTTTTTACCTCCATCCTAAATCCAGTGACGTTTCTTTAATTTTGTGCAAGTTTCTGAACAGCCATTATCTTTCTGTCTGCACCAGTTTGATTTGCTAAGGATTCACTTTGAAATTCACTTTATCATATCTGTTTTTAAATTTCTGAACTATTTGCTTTGCCGTCTGGTTTTAATTCCTCCAATTTCTTAATCGAACCATTGTCTAGATAAAGTCTATTTGAAACCTTGTTTTTACCTCCATCGTAAATCCAGTGATTTTCCTTTAATCTGGTGTCGGTTTGTGATCGATGTTTACCTTTCAATCTACGCCAGTTTGATTTACTCGTTGAAATTCACTTTTATCATAAACGTATTTAAAATTCTGAATGATTTACTCTGACGTCTGGCTTTTAATCCCTCCAGTTCCTTTATTTAAACCAAGTCTATGACTTTTATTCAGTTCTAGTTTAAATGGTAGGAAATATCACACTCGTGAGGTCTGAACATGCCTCAAGTATTTCTTCGCATTTTGTTCTGTAATCATGATAAAATGGGGCTCTTGCTTCTAATCCTGTCTAATGGCATCCTCTTGACCGTGGCACGAAATCCTCTTAGGGTATTGCACTGTCCCCCTTACTTGCGTAAGGACCGGGCATTCTGGGATGGGACATTGGAATTGATAGACCACACTTGTCCGTCTTCAAGGGATCTTGCACAGATGGGGCGCAGTTAGGACGTACTGTGGGGATACCTAAGGTAATATATCAACTGGGCCTATTATTATTATTATTATTATTATTATTATTATTATTATTATTATTATTATTATTATTATTATCAAAATTATTATTATTATTATTATTATTAATTCTGAGAATCCGTTGATAGATTGAAGTAGGATACAACTCAAAACTTTTATTATTATTATTATTATTATTATTATTATTATTATTATTATTATTATTATTATTATTATTATTATTATTATTATTATTACCGAGAAACCTGCTGATAAATGCAAGCATAACAGAAAATAAAAAAGAAAAAAAAGCTATATAGTTTTGATAATACTCCACAGTGTTTATTAAAGCAAAGTAATTACTCATACTCTAACTTATAATTCATTTAATCTCTTTTTTTTTTCCAACCGCCATTTCATCTGCATCAGACAAAAAATAAATCATGCTAGAATTATCTCTCTGTAACCCAGTGCTTCATCCTGTTACACTACTAATTCACGGTCAATTGGGACCGAGGCGTCATTATTGTAGGTGGTATAGATGGCCTAGTTCTGATTAATATTGATGACTTCGTTAGCCCGTACGGGCGGCGACAGATAGGAACTATCTTGAGAAGGAATGGCCACATAGCGCAAGACGAACGCATATGTGTAAGGCATTGCCAACATAGCGGACGACGAACACATGTGTGGAAGGTTTAATCAATCAAAGACGAACACTCTTGTAAGGCATAATGTCGAGTTAGACTAAGATATTATTATTATTATTATTATTATTATTATTATTATTATTATTATTATTATTATTATTATTATTATTATTATTATTATTCAGATGAACCCTATACATTTATCTCAAATGGAACAAACCCACAGGGGCCACTGACTTGAAATTCAAGCTTCCAAAGAATAAAGTGTTCTTTAGAAAGAAGTAACAGAAGATAATGGGAAATACAGAAAGAAGAGATTATTATTATTATTATTATTATTATTATTATTATTATTATTATTATTATTATTCAGAAGATGAACTCTATTCAAATGCAACGAGCTCACAGGGGCCACTGACTTGAAATTCAAGCTTCCAAAGAATAAGGTGTTCTTTAGAAAGAGGTAACAGAAGGTAATGGGAAATACAGAAAGAACAGATCACTTATTAGAAAAAATAAGTTAACAAATGAATAAATAAATAGGAAAAAATGTAAGTAAATCATTAAAATACAAAGAAGCCTTTGTCTAAGGAGGGTTTGGGAACTTACCTGTCTGGTTGAAATTGATTCTGTATTAATATGATATATAGTTTGCGGACTTTGAACCTTTGCACATGAGCTGTGGGACATGGGATAATTGATAAAGGTAATGATGGTTACAAATTGATGTGATTTCCTCTTGTACGGCAGCAATAAGTCATCGCTGTTGGGTTAATGGCAATTCATTATCGCTAATCGGTTGCTGGCTGTTCGTAAGGGCAGAGATCCCTTTCAGTTTCCTTTATGTTATTCCAGATAATGGTTTGACTATTTATTGGGTTCATGAATTTCATTATAATCTGTGAAGTATCCAGTACATGTAACAGATCTTCTGAAATTATGGTATTCGGGTAATTATGCATGAAACAAGTAATTAAATTTTTCATCATAATATTTTAGGGTACATTTGGCTTAAAAAAATCATAAGCATCACCATCCTTGTTAAAGTTTAACATACAGAATGTGACCAATGAAAAATTAAAATGGGAAATTTCTCTTCATGTGAAGTTTATTAAGCATTTTCAAATGGTTAGTGAGAGAATGGATGGGCGTGAAAGTTTTCAAATTAGGCACCGAATTTAAAAAGAAAAAGTATATTACCAGTAATCACCAGACTTTTAGAATGACATATTAACACTTGGCGTCGAAAAATACAAAGACCAAGAGAAAGGAACCGCTGTCGAAATAACTGACGCGAAAATCCACTGCCCAAATTTGACCACCCACCACTTGTTTAAAGCTGACTACCAGTCGTATGATACAAGGAATGCACGAAAGAGACGAAATTCCTTCTTTTTTTAACGATTCCAGTTTAGCTGAATACATTCGTTCGATTTTGTTTTAAGTAGAACTTATTAAAAATTTGGAGTTGTCATTCATATACTTTTTAAATGAATTATGGGACAATTCATTAAATATATTCAGTGGGTTATTTTTTCAATGAAAACAAGTTAAAATTTTAAATGGTTACACGAAAGGTACGAAACTCCTTTTTTTAACGATTCCAGTTTAGCTGAATACATTCGTTCGATTTTGTTTTAAGTAAAACTTATTAAAAATTTGGTGTTGTCATTTATATACTTTTTAAATGAAGTATGGGACAACTCGCTAAATATATTCAGTTGGTTATTTTTTCAATGAAAACAAGTTAAAATTTTAAATGGTTACACGAAAGATACGAAATTCCTTTTTTTTTTAACGATTCCAGTTTAGCTGAATACATTCGTTCGATATTGTTTTAAGTAAAGCTTATAAAAAATTTGGAATTGCCATTTATATACTTTTTAAGTTAATTATGGGACAACTCGCTAAATATATTCAGTGGGTAATTTTCTCAATGAAAACAAGTTAAAATCTTAAATGATTATATGCATATCTTCAAAATAATTATTTGCATATCTTCTAAAATAATTATTGATCAACTTGCCGTCTTTTATAAACTTTTAAAATGAATTCACGATCACCTGTTTACTACGGCATAATTCCATTCATTACCCTACCAGGAAAAGTAAGCCATCAAACATAGTAAAACTCTCATGAAACTGCCAAATGTAACGGACACGAGAGTTATAGATATACAGGAGTTTAGAATATGTCTAGGAAAAGGAAAGACGTGACGCTTCAAAAAACATCCTTACTCAGACACCACATGATCTTACCAGACTCAAAGGCAGTGGCAAATTCCCCACAAGGCATCAAGATCTCAGGATCGTTTACAATTTACTGCGTCGACAGGAAACGTGCGAGGATTCCCATCCGCTGTATTGTGTCTGACTTTCTGAAAGGAAAACGAAAAGAAGACTTAGAAAGACTTTCTGTTATCGTTGAAGTATTATTAAGCTTCTCCACAAATTGTTGAACTTTTGGGGGGCTGCAATCCTTCATCTGTTTCAGCAAGAGATGACGTTGAGACCTTGACTCGTCAGTGTTACTTTCATGGAATGGAGTATAGAGTTTAGGCCATAGGCCATGCACTGGTACCTATGAGGTCAATCAGCGCTGGAAAGGAAATGAGAGTAGGTAGGTCTGAGAGGTGTAACAGGAGGAAAACCTCACAGTTGCACTATGAATCAGTTGTTAGGAGAGGGTGGATAGCAAGATGAAAGAAAGTTAATATGAACGGAGGTACAGTAATAGAAATGAAAGGTGTTGCTGCTAGGGGTCGAAGGGACGCTGCAAAGAACCTTTAGTATTGCCTACAGTGCACTCCGTGAGGCGCACTGATGGCACTTTCATGATTTTATTGATGAAATTCAGCAGTCTTAGACTTCGAAGGACTGCGGATGCTTTTAGGTTATTGACATGCAAAGGCAGCCATGGTTATAGCAGACGTTAAATATAATGTATTCTTTATCTGGAACATAATACAAATTCTGTATTCTTCGCTTTATCTGCTAGAGAAATAATATTATATATAACGAGCTGAACTTCAAGAAAAACATTATACTGTATTCTTTAGCTGGAACATAATACAAATTCTGTATTCTTCGCTTTATCTGTTAAAGAAATAATATTACATATAACGAACTCAACTTCGAGGCAAAACAAACTCACTTGCATTTTTAAACTTTGATGTAATCTCATTATGAAAACGCAGCTGAATTCTGAAAATAAAAACTGGTAAAGATCGAGCTTATGAAGTATCTGTAGGTGTAATACACTAACAAATGTTAATGACTATTATTTGTTTGTTGAAAAGTCAAGTTGGTGGGGTTATGTCAAAGTTCAATCTAGATTTTTATCTTTTAATAATGTCTGGTCGTCTGTCGTACAGAATGTTCACATTTTGATGATATGAAATTCTGACTTTGGTTTCTTGATTAAATTCTGGCTCAAAATATTTTACATATCAAGTGAAGCTTCCAGGTATTGTCTACAAAATGTTATTTCGCTAATGTCACAAGGCTAATTTTGCAACGCCAATATTATTATAACCAACTTAACTAAACTAGAATGACTAATCACATTTAGCTGTTAATCAGCTCAGTGGTCTGGTTAAACTAAGGTATACTTACTTTTCTGTAATAAAAAAAATGTTGCTAAATGTCAGGAATTGTCAAAAAATCTATTTTTTCAATATGACGTTTTTAAAAAAAACAAGTGCTTAGCTCAGGAAAGCATTTCTTAGTTCTATCATACTTTTTCACAGCCTATCATACTTTTTCACAGTCTATATATATAAATAATACTCTTTATAATCTAAGGCATGTATTTCTTCCCCACCCCTTTTAAAACTTCTAAAAAAATTTAAAGTAAATGTAGAAAAGCAGAGGAATAAATTCTGGATCATATAGAGTACGAAGCAAATCAAACCTACAAAAAAAAAAAAAAAAAAAAAAAAAAATTAGAAGGAAAAGTGTACTTTCCAATCTAGTGAGAGGCTGTGCCGTATAATGCACAGAAAATACCCACTGCCACGTCAAAGGAGAACCCATATCTCTCTACCAAACAGCAGAAAATTGTAAGATTCTCATTAACTGACCTTTTGTCCTTTCCTTTGTGCGGGCAGAGAAGAAAGCAAAGAGCATTATTACCCACCCACTTAATTGGGTCTAATTTCTCTCGAGCAATAGTGTTTGATCAGCTGATGAACAACAGAAAAATGAACCAAGTTAGTATTAGCTGTATATTCCCTGTGTTACTTTGTTCATACTCGTTGAGCATACATACATACATGCATACATACATACATAAATACATGCCTACATATATATTTTCTTCAGCTTCATGTATTTTTTCTCTGAAAGTTAGTGACCTCAGAGGCTGGGAATTTAAAACCACTGCTGGATCACGGATGAATCCACTCTGTGAAAAAGGAAAATCTGTAACAATATCCGTTTCATCCATCTACCAAGATGTCTCACCAACAACACCCCTACATACACACTGCGCCACTCACCTTTATTTTAAATATACTACCACGGCTTCCGAGATATTGAGGCTCCTCCTTACTAATACCTTTTATTCCGTCTATCCATCCCTTTCAAATATTCTTCTCCCCCTTCTTCCTTCAGCTCAGTGTATAGAAATTGTATTCTCTATCCATAAACCTGTCATCCTCTAGGCACTATTCTGTCAATTGTTGCCGTTGCTCATTAGCAATATGTCAGCACATTAATCTTCAAAATCCAGGTGTTTAATTGTCCTCTTTTCTACTTTTTATTGTCCTCTAAATTCTTCTCTCGTCTCTCTTATGTCCTCAACAGTAACTTTAACAAGCATTCTCAGATGTACTCTATCCCCTTCCACTCTTCTGTTTTCTATACTGAGTAAATCGTCATATTAATCAGAATATTGACAAAGTGATACATTCTCTTTAGGTAGCATATCTCCATTTGCATCCTTTATTCTATGATCCATATGCTCAGTAACCATTCTCTCTGCATTGACACCATTGTATAAAAAACATCTTATTCTCCAGGAATTCTTACTTTACCTTCTCCCCTCCCCCCAAGCGCCCCTACCCACTATTCCTGTTTTTTTTATGACTTAGTTTTGTCTTCTACCTGATTCTTATCTCCCTTATTCTTCTTCCTGTAACCCTACTTGAAAGTACTCTCCCCTTTTCCTTCAGTAAACTTCTTACTTCCTTATCCTACTACTCACTTCTATTATCACCTCCTACCTTCCTGAGCCTACTGAAACTCCCTGCTGACTCCATAGCTACATCCTGGAATTTTACATACTATTCATGTACCCTTCCAACTTCCGGTTTAAGTCTAGCTTAAGTTTTCATAAATTTTCTCCTTATATGCTTTTCTCACTCCATTTCATCAAATTCACTGTGTTAGGGAACTACTCCCTTCCAACAGTCAAGACACTTTCATAGCACATTCCAGAATATTTTTTCTGCAGCCACTTACTCCAGGAACTCCATAACGGCCCTTAGATCCATATCTTTGTTACCTACATTTACACAAAAAATTTATAATCCGTAAAATTTCATCAACCCACATAACTAAATATCCCTTCATGTACCAGTTTTTCTTCTCCAGAGAGCATTCAAGACCTTTGCTCCAGACCCTCTTCGGTGTTAGTAGCGTTTCTGTGTCATTGCTTCGAAATATTATGTCTCTATATTTTAACAGTCCATGTGGGGTCTTCTCACCCTTACCCGTCATAGGCAGAAAGTATGAAAATACTAATGTTTTAAAGCAGATTCCATAAAGTAAATTTATGAAGATGAGCCTAAAATCTCAACATTTTTAACCACCGCAGTCACAATTTTGTATAAGAATTATGAAGAGTATATATTATACAGAAAACTAGAGTTTATTTTGAGTGATTTACTCAAAAACTATCTGTTTTTGTTTCCTGTAATCTTTGTCTGTGAATGAAAAATTCACGTAATTGAAATTATGTAAAAAAAAAAAAACTGGTATACGGTTAAATAAATCTACAGACTATAATATATTTATATAAAAGACAGGGACCATTATTTTTAAACGTCTTATAAGCATCTCTATTGTTTGTACCTGAGTATCATAACAATTAATCATGTTCTAGTATATAAAGAAATTTTTTGTTTGTTTTCTGTTGTGTAGAGACGTGTTTAACATTAAAGCAATAATAGACTCTAGTTTATAATAATAGCATCATCTGTTGATTAGATGCTAAGATTGATGCTGTCCGTTTAATTATCTTGAAAACTATTTAATACATTCTTTATAGGTAACATTTATAATTCCATGCAAGACAATAGAAATAGTTCTATCTGTTGGAAGAAGCACTACCCAACATAAGTAAAATTTTCCGGTAAATCTATTTGTTTCATAAGCATTAGATATTTTAAGATACTTTTACCTACACGGAAGTAAACAGGATATGAACGTCATCTTACAGAAAACGTAAAGGTAAAAAAAAAAAAAACAGCTTCCTTAGTAAAGCTTGTTATTGAGAAGTAGCTGAAATCCTTATGTCAGCAGATAATTAAAAAGTAGGCAGTTGTTTATCAGAACCAAAACCCTAACAACATTCTCAATATCTCCAAAATTCCTTCACGAAATCTAATCGAAAATCAAATTATTTTTTGCCGGATAAGTTGATTTTAGAGTAACTTAAATTTTCTTGCTTTTAAATTCGTATAAAATTTTTCTGTTATAAAATCAGAAAAAGTTTTGAAATTGCGCGTGGCTTTGTGTTTGGACAGTGAGCGGAAGTGGGTGAAAGTGCTTGACTTGTGCCTCTGCATATTGAATGACCCAAATCTATTGTTTTCTTTGTCCCTGGAACTGTTTGTGTTGTACATGGAAAACCATTGTTCGAAAAATACGAGTGTCAGTGTCACTGCGGTGTAGCAATCAAAAAAGTGTACACTTCCATAGAGAATATCAGTTCCGCTTCTTTTATTTTTTAGCGCATATCTTCCTAGCCTTTTTTGCTTCTGCTAATTCATCACTCATTTCTTTCTTCCTACCATCACTCTGAATATTATCTCCATATCACTACCCTATGTATATTTACTGTACGTTTTTTCATATTACACGACCTTTGAAAGACCTTCCCTGGTTTCTAGTTTCTCCTATCTAGTCCGAGTCTGTAACTGATTTTTAGTTTTCTGTAAAAGAAAGCTTTTCTGTAAAAGAAAGCTTTTCTGTAAAAGAAAGCTTTTCTGTAAAAGAAAGCTTTTCTGTAAAAGAAAGCTATTGTGCCGGCTTTATCTCTTCGTCCGCACTTTATTCTGTCCGCACTTTTTTTTTCTGTACTCACTACTTCTGTCCGTCATCAGATCTTAAAAACTACTGAGGCTAGAAGGCTGCAAATTGCTATGTTGATCATCCACCCTACAATCATCAAACTTACCTAAATTACAGGCCTCTAGCCTCCGTGGCTTTTTATTTTATTTAAGGTTAAAGTTAGCCATAATCGTACTTCTGGCAACGATATAGGATAGGCCACCACCGGACAGTGGTTAAAGTTTCAGAGGCCGCGGTTCATACGGAATTATACCGAGACCACCAAAAGATCGATCTACTCGGTGACCTTGATTATACGCTGTAGCGGCTGTACAGAAAACTCGATTGCGTCGAAGAAACTTTGGCGCATTTTTTACTTGCATTATCCACCACCAATGTTAGCATTCATACAGTTACAAAACATTGTTTTTATTCCTCTCACCATTTTTCCTTATATACAATACACACTGGATCCTTACATGTTGCCTCTCTATCAGTCCTATCATACGTTTTTGTTCTAGACTGCTTTATACCACATACAGATATTCATTCAACTTGCAAACTTTCCACATATCATGTCTCATAACAAAACCTTCAACCGCACACTTCGTAATGTCAACGAAATTAAACGGTTCTTTCCTTTTCAGTATTCCAGGTAACGTTCTGCAGTTATAGTCCATAACAAGACTTTCTCGGTTATACAGAGTAATGTTTTGACTTAGAATTCTTATTTGTATATATATATATATATATATATATATATATGTATATATATATATATATATATATATATATATATATATATATATATATATATATATATATATATATATATATATATATATATTATGTATATATACATATACACACACACACACACACACACAAATATATATATATATATATATATATATATATATATATATATATATATATATATATATATATACAAATAAGAATTCTAAGCCATAACATTACTTTGTATAACTGAGGAAGTGTTTTTATGGACTATAACTGCATGAACGTAACCAGAACACTGAAAAGGAGAGAACTAGTTCAATTTCGTTGATATTAGGAAGTGCGTGGTTGAAGGTCTTGTTACGAAACATGATATGTGGAATGTTTGCAAGTTGAATGAATATCTTTATGCCGGATACAGCAGTCTAGAACAAAAACGTATGATAGGACTGACAGAGAGGCAACATGTAAAGGTCCAGTGTGTATTGTTTATAAGGAAAAATGGTGAGAGGAAAAAACAAATGTTTTGTAATTGTACGAATGCTGGAATTGGTAGTGTATAAAACAAGTAAAAAATGCGCCAAAGTTTCTTCGACGCAATCGAGTTTTCTATATGTATATATATACATATATAATTTATATATGTATGTATATATACATATATACATATATGTATGTATATATATATGTATATATATATATATATATATATATATATATATATATATATATATTTATATACACTTATATACATATATGTATATACACACACACACACACATATATATATACACACACATATATATATATATATATATATATATATATATATATATATATATATATATATATATATATATATATATATATATATATATCGTATAAATGCAAATTTCACTTCATCAAGTATGCAGCATATGATAAATTGGAGAACACGAAACCTATTTTCCATGATAAAATTTTCATTCCAAAAACTGCAAAACTAACAAAGGGCAAAAACGATGTCGCGTCCGTCTTCTTTAAGCAAGCTTCTTTTACCATGTATAAAATATCAAAGGGGATTTTGTTCCCATGTTTTTTCAAGGTAGTCCTTTGACCGACGGCCAAAGCTGACCCAGGCATTTTCCATGAACCATTTTTATTTTGAAGAGAGATAGGAAAAGGGTTCGAGGTTTTTATTAAATATGACCTGCTTTTTTACTTTTTCATAAAAGAGACAATGTCATTCAGATTTTTAATGGTGTGAAGGTGGTGTGAATTCCAGTATATGTCAGCATTATTAATTATGATACTGCCTGGCACAATAGTATTTAAGGTGAATTGTAATTCAATGTTATCGAAAGGTATCTAACATATTTAGATTATTCATTTCATACTATGCACATTTAATATTATGAACGATGGCTTTAAAGAGAACTAAGCATTGGTCTGAAAGGTTTGAATTCTATTAAGAATCATAAGTATATGCTATGCTATCTTCACATTTATTTGGTACTGATTATTTTTTTTTTTAAATCTATTCTCCAATACATGTCATATGCACCTTATTCATTCATTCTACAAGATTAAAATCCTCTGCTTTTGTTGTTTGGTGGTTTCTCTAATCTCTAATGTTTAAGTATCCTCGATGTATTTTCGACATCATATTTCTCTCAGTGCTTACCTTATAGGATATTTTTTTTTATTTGGTAACAAAGAAAGGTGACCTGACTAGCTTGTCATAAAAATATGAACTGTTCTTATGATGAAAAGCCTGAAGAAAATTGTGATAAAAATCATTATCAATCATATTTTTAATTTATATATTTCTTCTTCATTACGGCCTAATTAATCCTGATGGGTTCCGGCGCTTGTTCTTCATGACCTAAATTTCATGATCATTCAGTCATTACTCATGAATAAGGTGGATTATCAAAGACGGGAACTGCACAGCACAGATCAAATAATTGTGTTAAGATAATCTGTTGGGTAGAGTAAAGTGGGGAATTTAGAAATCCCTAATGATAGCTTTTGTTGACTATTTGGGTCAATTTAGTTTTCTGAATAAATAGCTAAGCGAAGTTATCCATGAAAGAAGATACAAAGTTAATGTCGATGAAGTCTTATCAAGAGCTTTTGCAGCAAGTAAAGGGGTGCTACGAGAATATATTATAACATCTTTACCATTTTCTTATCGTCGATTTTATAATGAAAAAATTAACTTGAGTTAGGAGAGAGGGTGTACTTTGTAGTAACGAAAGAAATTCGATAGACCTGAAAGTCATCGACGTTTTAATCAGCAAAAATAGACAAGTTTGTCAAAAATGTTTGAATATAATGAACCTTACATGCAGGGAGATTTAGATAAATATTACTCTGAGAAAAACTAAGTGATAGAGAAAGAGTATGCTCAGAGGGATGAGATACCACTAGAAGGGGAAAGGGTTGTTGGGAGTGAATCTCTCAACTGTTTAGGAACAATGATATATAATGTATCCGTGGATACTCAGGTCAGATCCAGTCTAATCTATCAAAATACCGTTACTTTTATTTCTCTCTCTCTCTCTCTCTCTCTCTCTCTCTCTCTCTCTCTCTCTCTCTCTCTCTCTCTCTCTCTCTCTCTCTACGTTTTTCTGGGTTAAATGAATTTAAATTTGTCTTTGAACAATCATTAAAGTGACGTACGTCTTTTGAGATGTATTTCTCTTTTTGATGGTTGAACTATCTTTTTTTTTAATGATTTTTTTAGATGCATTTATCTTTTTGATGGTTAAACTGTGTTTCTTTTAATAAGACATTTTTTTTTCAGTAAGCAAAACTAAAGGTATCACTCCATCAGAATCTTTCAATTTTCTTCTTTTTTTTTCGAGAAGTCTTCTGATACCTCGAAAAGCATGTATCTCTTACTCCGACAGATACGTCGGGTACGTGTCTCAACCGAATGCAGGCAGGATAAAGTGCGGGAGGCTTCCACGTACCCTAAATCTTTTGTGCATCGAGTTCAATCTCCTTTTATGGAAGGCTATTCGAAATTTCTCCCCGCTGGATATACGGCGAATGTCTTTCATGCGTGTTTTTTTTTTATTTTTTATTTTTTGAATGGAGTAAGCCTTGATGGGCCGTAACCATCTCGAAATTTCGGTGGCTGGGCTTTTACGTGGCCTTAATATCTCGGGGGGGGAAAAAGGCTTCGGAATTTTAACGCTTCGCTGTTTTGGAGTGCGTCTAATATTTGCTTGACCGTAAATCGTTATTGATACCCTGACATTTTCCTCGGAGCTGAATGAGCGAAGTTACGGGACACTCTTTGATATACCGTGTATATCCCTTAAGTAATCTTAAAACCCCTCTTTCAAGGCTACTGGGCTCGATCAGAATTAGGTATGCGTTTATTATCTGACAAAAAGTCAATAACAAAAATCGTTTTAGCCCATTCATCTGCTCTTAAAAATCCGTTCACATCATGGAATCTTGCGTACTGACTGAATTGCGAACAACAGCATAGCGACTTGCCGAGAAAATTTGCGTGGGCTGGGAATAATGAAGACTGTGACATATATGCCTTTGTGGTGTTGATTATAGGAAGGAAGTTGTAAACATTATCGTCGTCTCGTTGTAATTAGAACTAGAATTTTTAAAGTGCATTCAGCAATAAAGAAGTTTACGATGTGGAAAACATCCTGCCACCATGGCTGTACTTAGAGATGATTTTAAGTGAAAATAAAATGATACCTCGCACGCCAACTTAACTATTTCCTAGGTTAAGGAATGCACAAACAATGCCTGATAACTGGGATTAGTAATCGTTAGTGAATTTCTGTTCAGTTTCGTCTTGGGGAAAATAATTCAACTGTGACACATTCCTTGAGGTGCAAATGTCTCTTAGCCGGTTATAAACTGTCTTGAGTTTGATTGTGAAACTTTTTCTTTTGCTTTCGGTCAACATAAATAAAACTGTCACCTCATTAAAACCTTTTATCTGTCTTCTGTTCCTTCGAGAGCTCTCAGAATCGTATCATCTCGAAAAGCTTGTATCTCTCATTCCGAGAGATACCTCGGGTACGTGTCTCACCCGAATGCAAGCAGGATAAAGTGATGGTGGCTTCCACGTACCCTAAATCTTTCATGCATCGAGTTCAATCTCCTTTTATGGAAGGCTTTTCCAAATTTCTCTCCGCTGGATATACGGCAATGTATTTCATGCGTTGTTTTTTTTTTCTCTTTTTGAAAGGAGTAAGCCTTGATGGGCCGTAACCATTTCGAAATTTCGGGGGGGAAAAAGGCTTCGGAATTTTGACGCTTCTCGATTTTGGAGTGCGTCTAATGTTTGCTTGACCGTAAATCGCTGTTGATACCTTGACATTTTCCTCGAAGCTGAATGACGCGAAGTTACTAGACTCTTTGATATATCGTGTATATTCACTTAGTAATCTAAACAGACATTCAGGGTTATCTTCCTTGGTCAAAACTAAGGTAATAAATACTAGCCGAAAGAGAGTCAGTAGGAAAAACGGTTTAGCATTCTCATATTCGTGTGGTATTCATTAAGTTTTATCTTCACTTTATTAATATTCCGTTGAAGTTATATACGTTGTTCATTAAGTCTCTTCTCTAAAATTCTCCATTTCAGCCTCATTTATATCCAGCTAAATTCTCTGTCACTTAGCTGACAAATCTGCGTGTTCTAGAAGTGGCAGTACTATTAGGGTAAAACCTTTAGAATGATTGATGGAACGTCCCTGAGAATATTGGTCCTCGATGTATGTAGTGGTGGGCTCAGAGCAAATCCGTGCATTCTTAGTAAATTTAAGTCGCTTAACTTGCTATATTTCAAGATATTACCCATCATAATAAAAAACGGGAAGGATTTCACTTTCAACGTAATTTTGTGCTGAAATCTAAAATAATTTTGTGACCTTACTGTAAAATACTTTACGTAATTTCTTCTTAATAACTGTACATTTTTACCCATTATTTAAAATAGTCCTCTATTCTTCTGACGTGTTATTTACATATAATTCGTCCACCGATTTAATTTCAAAATCGGCACCATTACAAAATGTCTCATTTAAGAGCTTGAAAGATTATTAGTGTTGACTACATAATTTAAGCAAAATATATTTGAGGAATTAGTGCTTTAATTCTGTCTATTTCATCACCAGTGAAGCCTTTCAACACCAACGCAACTCTTAACCAGTTCATCCTCATCCCCATCAGAGAAAGTTAATACAATTAAAAATAATGGAGGGATTTTTGGAGACTCTGTCTGTCTGTCTGTCTCTCTCTCTCTCTCTCTCTCTCTCTCTCTCTCTCTCTCTCTCTCTCTGTCTTTGTCCTCTCCCTGCTTGTCTCTGCCTCTCTCCTGAATAGTTTCCATCTCCTCATAAAACCGGAGCGTTTAATCCTCTTAAGGGTCTAACGTAACTTAAGATACCCAGTTTCTTTCAGATACAGAGTTCTGTTGTCCTGTTTCCTGTTGAATAATATTGGTTTTACTCTCATCAAGAAATTCCCCTTCGGTGATAATTCCCCATCGGGGATATTCCCGAGGCAGCGTGGATTTGATATTAAGCGACATTTGTAGCTTCATGATTATATACAGTATATATATATATATATATATATATATATATATATATATATATATATATATATATATATATATGTATATATATGTATATATATATATATATATATATATATATATATATATATATATATATATATATATATATATATATATATATATATATATATATATATATATATATATATATATATATATATATATATATATATATATATATATATATATATATATATATATATATATATATATATATATATATATATAAGGAGCAGGCAGAGAGAGAGAGAGAGAGAGAGAGAGAGAGAGAGAGAGAGAGAGAGAGAGAGGTTAGATAGAATACTAGGGCTATTTTGATTCAGATAACTACTTAACAATGCCTCTGAATGAAATTTAGTATGATAGTCAATTATCTAAAAAAAAAAAGCGATTGTCAATTTTAGGATTAAAGAAAGGCATCAGTTATAATCTTTAATGGACCTTCTCTAAACCATGAATAAAATTAGGTTTTATCAATGGAAATTTTTTTACGAAAATGTAATTCGATTCCATTCATTTTGCCTCAGTGACCTGAAAATGCGTAAAATTTCTGAAATATCTATATAACATAAATGACGCAACACAGCGTTGATCATGACTCTAAATCTTTTATTCACAAAGCATGGAATGAGACGGTGTTCAGTGGAGGAACTGACACGTCATTAGTGGTAATAGATTATGGCAATAAGTGAAATGACGTCTTCATTAATCTGTTAATGTACACTATTTCAGTTTTTTTAAGTTATTCCTGAGATATTCCAGTTTTTGTAATGGAGCTTGAGGAAGAGACCGTAAGAGCAATTTCAGTAATGAGGATATTTCCTGAATACGTTTTACAAAGTCAAGGAAAGCATCCCAGAGGTTCATTACAACACTAAGTGTGGATTCGAGAGAGATCTGGTGAAATATTCTGCGCTTATGAGGAGAAAGAGATTAGCAGTGAAATGGACTTTCTCTTAATTTTAGTGAAAATGTATCACAGTCGTGTAAGTTAATACGAGTGCTTATATTTTAGTTTTCAGGGCGTGTAAAAGAATCTTAGTACGTTGCCTTTGTTACCCTTTATGCTCTTTTGTTGCTCTAGGGAAGAGGCCTTTGCATATATATATATATATATATATATATATATATATATATATATATATATATATATATATATATATATATATATATATATATATATATATAGGAAGAGAGAGAGAGAGAGAGAGAGAGAGCAGTCAGTTTTTTATATTTGCAGATAATTGTAAGTATAGTTTTTCTTTAATAATTAGTACCAAACAACACCACTGCCCCTATGCGAATTACAGAGAAAGCAAAGAATAACTTTTGTTCCAAATAAATAGAGCATGTAGACTCGAATATTCAATTCTGGTCATCCAAATTAATCTGAGGAATCATTTTCACCTTCAGTCGAGATCTCACACTAGCTAAACGAAAGGTCTCTGACGATACCCAGTTATCAGTCATTCCAGGACAGAGATGGAAATGGAAGTGGGGCCTCCGATGGAAGAGAGATGGAAGGGAGATGGTGGAAGAGAGATGGAAGGGAGATGGCGGAAGAGTGATGGAAGGGATTAAAGGGGCCATTTTTGGTCTGTTTCGTGCGTAGGCTGGGAGCGAAGATCGTGACGCTGATTGATTTATAAGGTTTAGAGTTCTTCAAAAATAAGAGCGGAGAAAACACGTGAGGGAAAGAAGGGCATAGGCGACACGTGAAAGGGCCATTGTTCCTGTTGGAAGTTTTATTCACAAATGTGGAAATGAGATTTTAAGCCCTGCAATAAGTGCTGTCCATTTTCCATTACTGATAACATGATTGAGGCATGGGGTACATTATCTTTAATAACTTTTGTAAGCGAAGAAAGTAGAGAGTAGATGTGAGCAAGAGTAAGGTTATGTGAGCAAAATGGATCAACTGAAATGGAGCAACGATTTGCTAATATGAATTGGAAAAGACTGGGCGTCGAATTGAAGGATGGGAGAAGAAGTACGTGACTGAGTAAGTGAAACAAGGAAGGTAGTAGGGTTTTTTGAAAATTATCAGAAAATAATTTTCTTTATATAATATATATATATATATATATATATATATATATATATATATATATATATATATATATATATATATATATATATATATATATATATATATATGTATATCACCATCGAAATAAACAAAAAGAAAGCCGCCCAGTGAAATTCGCAGTAGTTCTATATTTACCCTAAGTTGGATTCACTTGTAGTTCGGCAAAATCGAACACCGATCGTAAAATAATTCCGCTCGCATATTGCATGACAAACTTTGAATTACTGGACTGAAACTATCACGAATAAGAGCGCTTTTAAAGGAAAGTTTTCTTTTGAAAATAAACGTTGTCTGTTCTCCTCTGACCTTATTTTGGTGGGGAAGCTTATCTTTTTTTTTTTTTGTAAATAAATAATATATATAATTTTTAGTTTTTCCTCTGACCTTATTTTGGTGGGGAAGCTTATATTTTTTTAAAAATAATATATAAATTTTAATTTTTCCTCTGACCTTATTTTGGTGGGGAAGCTTATCTTTTTTTGAAATAAATAATATATATAATTTTTCCTCTGACCTTATTTTGGTGGGGAAGTTTTTCATTTTTTAAATAAATATTATATATCTTTTTTCCCTCTGACTTTATTTTGGTAGGTGAGTTCATATATTTTTTTTTTTTTTTTAAATAAATGTCCTATATGTGTTTTCCTCTGACCTTATTTTGGTCGTGAAGATTATCTTTATTTGAAAATAAATCTTATATATCATTTTCCTCTGCCCTTATTTTGGTCGTGAAGTTTATATTTATTTTAAAATAAATATTATATATACCATTTTTACTCTAACCTCATATTGCTAAGGAAGTTTATCTTTAACTTAAACACAAGATAATATTCTTACTTTTATTTTCAATGGAAATAATTTTTAGATCAAAGGTTTTTGTGACGTCTCTTCCCATATTTTGATCAGGAAGCTTATATTCAACTTGAAAGCACATGGTATTGTTATTTTTCAGTTTAAATGGAAATTGTTTTCAAGGTACAGATCCTGTGTGATGTTTTCTCAAAGCTTCCTAATAGTGGCCAGAAATATTTTAGGGATAATAGGTTCCGACTTCACGTTTAGCCAATTTCTTCTCTGTTAGAAAAATAGAATATATATATATATATATATATATATATATATATATATATATATATATATATATATATATATATATATATATATATATATATATATATATGTGTGTGTGTGTGTGTGTGTGTGTGTGTGTGTGTGTGTATATATATATATATATATATATATATATATATATATATATATATATATATATATATATGTATATATATGTACAGTATATATATGTATATATATATATACAGTATGTATATATATATATATATATATATATATATATATATATATATATATATATATATATATATATATATTCTCTACTGGAAAAAAATAGAATATATATATATATATATATATATATATATATATATATATATATATATATATATATATATACTGATATATATAGATTATTAAACTTATATAGATTCCTATGGAATCACCCTCTACTATATTGCGTCTTTATTAAATACTCTATGTGCCCAATAATTTCAGGAAGAAAAGAATTACTATAGAGACAGAAGCACCATGGAAAGAAAAAGATTTATATTTCCTCGGGAAACCGAAACGATTCCTTCGGTATCAGGAATATTATTCAGTCGGTACAGAAAAGAAATTCCTCTTTCTACTTCGTAACCATCTGCGCGTCTGCCACAGATGGTTATTAGGAAAAAAGAGCCGAATAAAAAATGTAGGAGATATTCCTATAACTCAGCTTAGATATTCCAGCAACTGGGAAAAAGCTTCATCCTGTTGGGGGAAAAAATTTTAATATAAACGATGTGTGAGATCCGAATATCGGATTTCGTAGGTGAGGCCTTCATTGAATTGGACTTGTAGAGGATTAATATGCGGTATCATCAGGGATTACTTGCGGATTAACAGACCAAATGGGCCCATGTCCGTTAATTGCCGGTCCTTTGTGAATCGGTCCATTCATATACTGTAAAGAGAAGGATTATCTACTTAATATATTGTTCGTTCGAAATTTGGTGCCGTCTAAAATTTTTGGAGTTTCTTGTCCAGATTATTTGATGAGAGTACCATCTCTCTCTCTCTCTCTCTCTCTCTCTCTCTCTCTCTCTCTCTCTCTCTGTATATATATATATATATATATATATATATATATATATATATATATATATTTATATATATATATATATATATATATATATATATATATATATATATATATATATATATATATATATATATATATATATATATATATATATATATATATATATATATATATATATATATATATATACATATATATATATAAAAATATATAAATATTATATATATATATATATATATATATATATATATATATATATATATATATATATATATATATATTTAATTGTAAAAACATGACAGAAAACATTGTTGATAATAGTTTCTACCATAAGACAAAGGGATGTCTCCCAAAAAACCATTAGAATATAGATCCAGATTTTAACGAGCGAGAAAATATTATAATACAGATATTTCAATCTGCATACCCAGCTCAACATGAAATCATTAAATGCCACACCTTTGTTAACTCCTCGCACTATTATATATAACTTTGCACGGATATGTTATACTGTTTCTACTTACGTTCGTAATAGCCATGATAATATTATTCCTAACTTCAAGAGATAGGGTTATATATCCTTAAATGGTTATGGGAGAGGGGGGGGGGAACCTTCCTCCCTTTCCATAAAATTTTGTATCACTCCAGTCTGGGCAAGAAAATAATATTCATTTACCCTTCTTAATGATATATCCACTTCTTGAAAAAAAAAGGCAATTGCTGTTTGCATGGGATTTCCCATAAACAATCCTTTTTTAACATTGTCTTTATGGCACTTAGAGTCGCTCCTTGCTCCCTCACCAGACATACTGCATTGCGATGCGCAAGATATAAATCAAAACTCGTCCGAAGTTCTTATTTATTTATGCAGATCTCCCCAGAGTTTAATAGCGTTCCCCCGTATGGTTTATGTGCAGACGTCTTCGCACCCTCTGTTTGCTGGCTCTCTCGAGATCTCCTAAATCTTGGGAATGATAGCTCTCCCTTGCTTAAGGAAGATTTGGAAAGTGGTGCGTAAAAACGGTTGGTGTGGGGGATCTATGGGCGAGCTTTCGTTAGTGAAGTTGGTCGACGTGTATACTGTAGGTGAGGTCCTGGAGAAAATTTGTAAATGACGGGCAAGATACAAGGAGGTATCTCCATATGGTATTTTTTTATTGTCAGGGAAGATTAAAATGTAAATAATCTTATATATAACAAAACGTTTTCTTTACATTTCCAAGATGGTCATATATTAATGACAAATTTTTTAATAATCTTCGAGAAGATTTATGATTGACGGATCCGATACAAGGATTTGTGTTTTTTAGGGTAATTTTTAATCTCGGGAAGATTAAAATGTAAATAATCTTACACAAAATAAAACGTTTTCTTTTCATTTTCAAAGGTGATCATACGTTAACGACAAATATTTTACTAGTCTCCGAGAAGATTTATGATTAACGGATCCGATATAAGGATTTGTCTTTTTTAGGGTAATTTTTAATCTCAGGGAAGATTAAGATGTAGGAAATATGTAAAACAAAATATGTTACATTTTCAACGGTGATCATATGTTAACAATAAACTTTTTAATCTCCGAGAAGATTTATGAATGACGGACAAGAGGTAATGATTTTTTCCTTAGTGCAGTTTTTATTGTCAGAGAAGTTATGCATAACAAAGCGTTTTCTTTACATTCCCAAAGGTAAGCATATATCAGTGACAAAGTTTTTAATAGTCTTGGGAAGATTTATGAATGACAGACGAGGTAATGATTTTTTCCTTAGGGCAGTTTTTTTTTGTCGAGAAGATAAATTGTAAAAAAAATAACATATATCACAAAG
>NC_089765.1:22789043-22824043 GCF_040412425.1 Macrobrachium rosenbergii | reverse complement strand
GTGTTGAAATAATTCACAGAGCAATTTCATGGAGGTTAAAGGGACACATGAAAAATAAAACCACATTCATATGCACACACATGTACACACACGTACACATAAAAGTCCGATCACAGAAATATCATCAATAAATTCACGGTAGGGACGTGTATTTTACAAAATACCTAGAAAGTTTACAATGTAAAAATAATGATTTTTCGCTGTTCCCAGCTCTTGACAAATCCTTTAGCCTGTTCGTAATATTTTCCCTTTCATAAAAAAAATGCTTAAAATAAATGTTTCTTAATTTCTTCGGCAATCATTCTTATGTTTTTCACTTTGAGAGTACCTTAGAAAAATCTTATTGGAAAAGTAAATGATATGAAAAAATAAATCCTTCTTATGTTTTTTTCATTTTTAGAGTACCTTAGAAAAATCTTACTGGAAAAGTAAATGGTATGAAAAAATAAATCCTTCTTATGTTTTTCATTTTTAGAGTACCGTAGAAAAATCATATTGGAAAAGTAAGCGATATGAGAAAATAAATTACAGTAGCTTTAGTTTATTGATATGTCAGCTAATATCTTACCATTTATATTGACATAGGTTTTTTTTTTTATTTTATCAGTGATTCCTGGTTGTTCGTATTTAGAGGAGGGCTCTGGATTGATTCCTGGTCGTTCGTATTTAGAGGAGGACTCTGGATCCCACCCAAGAAAAAATCTTGAAACTTTAGAAAATGTGAGATATTACTCACTTCAGTAAGCAGGGAACAAACCGACAGTCTGTCTGTCTGTCTGTCTCTCTCTCTCTCTCTCTCTCTCTCTCTCTCTCTCTCTCTCTCTCTCTCTCTTTTCCCCACCGTGCAATAATATATAAATCAGATTTTCGTGTGGTTATGTGATGTTCATGATTGTTTCACAAAAAAATAAAAAGGCGTTCCCGAAAACTTTCTACTAGCAAGTAAAAATGCTTTAAAAACGTTAACACATGCATTTATACCTTTAAACAGAATCCAGGTCTTTCAATTAAAACTGAACACTAGTTTAAGCATATATACTTTGCGGCCTTTTTGTTACTATAATAGGCAACGGTTTGTTACTATTTTTCAACGTGTACGGAAGCGAAAGAAGACACTAAAACTGCAAAAATAAAGCATAAATGGTTTGGATCTTTCGCGAACCCTTATTGCATTATTAACTGGTGTAGTAAATAAAATTATTGTTGAATGAGACGATGCTTAAAATTGACGAATTATAATTTCCTGACGCGTGAACTTTGTGATAGGAATTTCTTTTGCACAAGGGAAGAACATTTTACATGATGCTGAAGTAAGAAATAACAAAGCATTATTATTTTTGACCTTCAGCCAGGCTTATGGCACAAAGTAATTACTTTCCGGAAATATAATGAATCTTTCTTTCTTCATGCACATTTTTCTGTAATTTATTGAATATTTGAATCCCAGTTTTCCATAGCTTAATGTTAATAATTACTTCTCATTCTATGTGAGTTCGCAAGCGCCTTACGAAAAATAAACTGTAATCATTTAACGTATAAGAGGACCATTATCCTTGTATTACTTAGGTAACAACTGCTAATTAGAATTGCTATCATATTATCAAGCTAAAGCCACAAACTTAAATTGCGCTTGTTTCGTTTTGGTTTGTTTCGCGGGGAAAAATGTCTTACATAGAGAATATCCAAACCAGTGCTGTTACTATATACTTACTTATTGAGGAAATCCTCAATTTCACAGTTTCCTAACCAAAGGCTTTCCGGTGGACAGTTGTGGTACGGATGATCTGATGGTACATGAAATGAAAGGACTGTGCCTGCCCAGTGCTTGCCTTAAAACTAATAGATGACAGAATGCTTGGACATATGTATTTATGAATGTATGTATGTGTGTATGTAATTGGAGAAAAATCATTCAAATGCGTACATGCCAATGATATGAAATACGCATTAGAATACCCTTCACGTTTCACTAACTAACCATATTAGGAAAGGAGAGAGAGAGAGAGAGAGAGAGAGAGAGAGAGAGAGAGAGAGAGAGAGAGAGAGAGAGAGAGACTTAAATATAATATTATAGAGGCATTCAAAGGAAATTTTCATTATGTAGTTAGCGTAAAACTTTATCTGAAGAAATACTATTTACTTCTAAATTATTGCTAGGGACTCTCCATCTGCTTCTATCTATCTATCTTTCTTTCTTTCTTTCTTTCTTTCTTTCTTTCTTTCTTTCTTTCTTTCTTTCTTTCTCTCGCTCTCGCTGACTCCTCTCACCATCTTTCATTAATGCTGACGTAATTGAATACATTCCCTATGTTTCCATGATTTTTTAAACTTTGCTTTTCGTTAACATACTGCAAACATGGTACTTTCTACAACTAGATTGTTCTGTTTCATCATGTAGTTATTTCATCATGCAGTTATAACTGCAATTTAAAAGATACCTTTGAAGGGTTTTCGTTAGATACTGCAAACGTGATACTTTCTATAACTAGACTGTTCTGTTTCATCATGTAGTTATAACTGCAAGTTAAAAGGTACCTTTTATAATTGAGACTTTCCTTTTCCTTGTCATTACCACTGCAGTAATTCATCGAATCCCTTACTCTTTTATTCTATGGAAATTTATGAGACATTTCATAACTTTTCTCACATGCCTTTCATGTATTATATTAATACTCAATATCTGTAAGATATTTTTTTCATAGATGGTTTTACCTAGGGTTTTAGATATTTTTGATATGCTTTAATTTTTTATTGCAGTTTTCTTACTTTTAAGTAATATATATGTATGTATGTATGTATGTACATATTAATATATACATATACGTATATGTATATGTATACACATAAGTATATATATACATACATATACATATATGTATGTATATGTATATATATATATATATATATATATATATATATAATATATATATATATATCGTATATATACATATATATATACATACATACATACATACATACATACATACGTGTTCCATACATACATACATACATACATACATACAATTACATACATATATAATATCAATATATATATAATATATATAAACAAATAATATATATATGAACATATATATAATATATATATATATATATATGCACATGCATGTACTTTAACAAATATAGAGCTTGCACCTTAACCATGAACGTGTTCCATAGTCACGACACCCACAAAAATACTGGAGGCAATTACACACTGGAAATATATAACTGTCAATAGTTCACATATAATCAATAGAATAAACAAATAATATTCCCGAACAAGCCGCCGATAATTTATAATTGAAAGCACTCGAGCTGCACAGCTAATGTACCGAATTATTTACAGAAGTAATCAAAGGTACACAAATAAGTGTAATTATGGTAATGATCGCAATCACTCGGACGACATCAGTCCGGAAATTAGGTGTAATTAGTGTTCTAATTTGCTGCACTCTCTCTCTCTTTTTGGTCCTCACTGAACTGTCCCAGCCGTTAATGAGATGAAAGAAACGAACAGCCTAATTAGTCTTGGAACTATCGTTACTCCTTTGATCAATTAAATAGATTATCCCTTTTTTAGAGAGAGAGAGAGAGAGAGAGAGAGAGAGAGAGAGAGAGAGAGAAGAGAGAGAGAGAGAGAGAGAGAGAGAGAGTTTTTTAATTTTAAAGAATTAATTTATAGGAAACGTGGCTTGGGAAGTGCATGAGAGAGAGAGAGAGAGAGAGAGAGAGAGAGAGAGAGAGAGAGAGAGAGAGAGAGAGAGAGGGGTCTTTTTAAGGAAGAGTTACTTTCTAGGCAACGTGGCTTGCACACACACACACACACACACACACTAATTAGTCTTGGAGAGAGAGAGAGAGAGAGAGAGAGAGAGAGAGAGAGAGAGAGAGAGAGAGAGAGAGAGAGAGAGAGTTTTTTTTTAAAGAGTTAATTTCTAGGCAAACGTGGCTTGCACAATGAGAGAAAGAAAGAGTTTTTTAAAGAAAGTTAACATCTAGGCAACACGGCTTGCACACACACACACACACACACACACAGAGAGAGAGAGTTAAGAGAGAGAGAGAGAGAGAGAGAGAGAGAGAGAGAGAGAGAGTTTTTAAAGAAAGTTAATTTCTAGGCCACGTGGCTGGCACACACACACACACACACACAGAGAGAGAGAGAGAGAGAGTTTTTAAAGAGAGTTAGAGAGAGAGAGAGAGAGAGAGAGAGAGAGAGAGAGAGAGAGAGAGAGAGAGTTTTCATTCTAAAGAATGAGTTAATTTAATACACAATCTGGTTTGCATTAACCATTAAAAAAATTGTTGAATGCCACTAGAAATAGTCTGAAATCAAGATAACAGGTTTAGGTCTTACATTTCAGTGCACTGTCCATTTCAGTACATATTGCCAAAAAATATTTTAATTGAAAATTTGGACACATAAACCTCAAATTGGATTTCCTCATGTCTGATACTGTTAGGCAGAAAATACAAGCATAAAGCAACAACATAATTAGACATTGAATAAATTCAGTGCCTAAAAAGATCTTATCTTAAATGTTGGCCTAATATCGAATTTATTTTAAGTGTGATAGTTGTTATAAAAGTAAAAACAATTCACTGTTTCGACTCGTCATTAGGACAGTATACTTCACTATGTATACGACTATATCGCTTTAAAAGGTAACCCTAGCATTACAAGCTCCTTTTGAAATAGTCTCCCTATATATATATATATATATATATATATATATATATATATATATATATATATATATATATATATATATATATATATATATATGGATATATATATGTATTAGACTGCACAATTTCTCATACCACAGATATAATTCCCTCGACGATATGATCAATGACATCACTTTTATGCGTAACTTATTAATCATAATAAAATCATACGATTTTTACTGACAGCTCTGCAAGATTATCACAGTTAAGAGACCAAGGGTAATTGCATTGATAATTTCTTTTACTTCTCAACCAGATCTTGGGAATTTAAGCCAAATCCGTTCTTCAGTGGGTTGCATATTTTTTATCTCTTGCTTGTGATAACCTTCAATGATGCTATAAAAATTTGGGGAAATTTTACCAATAACCTTTCATGCTCTTTCCCCAACTTTAATTTTGCCTTCCAATGAATTCCGTTAGAAGTGATTCTCATTAAGCAGTTAAAGGGGTGTCTGGGCTTCTTTTTCAGAGAGAGAGAGAGAGAGAGAGAGAGAGAGAGAGAGAGAGGGGGTTGTTCACTTTGATGGAGTAGGATTACCCTGTCCAAGGTCTTCCGTTTTTAATTATGATATACTATTAGTTCTTATTTGTTTTGGTCTCATACTTATTCTCCAAAGTTGCCACCCATGATATTTGACTGACAGCTAGATGCATAATTCACTGTTAAAGTTGATAGAGGGATAATGAAATTTTAAGGGGAGAGAGAGAGAGAGAGAGAGAGAGAGAGAGAGAGAGAGAGAGAGAGAGAGAGAGAGAGAGAGAGAGAGAGAGAGAGATTGTAGGTTCAGGTAACTGTGACTTGATAATTTGGAAAACTTCGGTGAGAAAAAAGGAACGTGATAAAGGGATAATGGAATTTTAAGAGAGAGAGAGAGAGAGAGAGAGAGAGAGAGAGAGAGTTCAGAGAGAGAAAGAGCGATTGTACGTTCAGGTAAATGTGACGTGGTAATTTGGAAAACATCTGTGGGAAAAAAGGAAAGTAATAGAGGGATAATGGAATTTTAAGGAGAGAGAGAGAGAGAGAGAGAGAGAGAGAGAGAGAGAGAGAGAGAGAGAGAGAGAGAGAGACTGTAGGTTCAGGAAACTATAGCTTGATAATTTGGAAAACATCGGCGGGAGAAGAGAAACATTCGTCAAGAAGTGTTATGGAAACAGAAAAAAACAAAAACAAAAAATTGTGGTGAACATATTTTTTTTTAATGTATTCGCTTCGAACATGTAAATACTACGACTGCGTTAGATAGAAAGTATTTTATATTAAGAATAGTCATAGATAAAAATGCTTTATGCTTTGATCTTTTTATTATGAAAAGAATTGTCCAGAAAAAAGATGATACTGTGGGTAGGAATTATCATCTTTCCACATCTTTCTGATTTACTCTCAGATTCTACAAATTGTTTTATTCTACAATTTTCTTTTCTTATTCCTCCATTCAAAAGCACAATCTTATTTAACTATCCCTCCTACTCAGGCGGTGAAATGAAATATTGTAAGACCACAGAACCAACAATATAATAACCAGATAAGTGTAAAATGGTGCACAATCATCGTGTAAAATGATGTCTGGATATTTCAGTTTTTTAATTTTCTTTAAAGAAAAACTATTGTGCCGGCTTTGTCTGTTCGTCCACACTTTTTCTGTCCGCCCTCAGATCTTAAAAACTACTGAGGCTAGAGGGCTGCAAATTGGTATGTTGATCATCCACTCTCCATTCATCAAACATACCAAATTGCAACCCTCTAACCTCAGTAGTTTTTATTTTATTTAAGGTTAAAGTTATCCATAATCGTGCGTCTGGCAATGATATAGCACAGGCCACCACCACGGCTCATACAGCATTATACCGAGACCACAGAAAGATAGATCTGTTTTCGGTCGCCTTGATTATACACTGTACAGAATCGATATTGCCAAAGAAACTTCGGCGCATATTTTCCTTGTTTATATATATTTATTCTTTATATTTATTTATATTACATTTAGAATACCATTGAATAAAGGAAAAATTACCTGACGGTTTGTGTAGGAAAATACGCTTGCAGCGATATAGATAACTAGTCAGAAAATATCATATTGCACCAAGTTATGAAATGCGTCTCTGTTAGAATGTATCTTCATAATATTCATAAAGATTAAGGAAGCATTTTATTCGTCTAGTAAATGGTGAAGAAAAATGTTAGAAAATAACTGAATTAAACTTAATACGACACGCTTTTATTGTTAGCATCAAGGCAATTCCTGTGTATAAATGTCAGGGATTTTATGAGTAAAGAAAACGACAAATACTGGACTGAATCGGGGGGAAAAAAAATAACGTATCGCTTTTTACATTCAATAGAATCGCATCATAAGTGACCCATTTCTCGTTTGCCTTGCATGATGCAAATTTTTGACCGAGTTGGTCTTTACCTTTGAAATTTATTTTCGTCAAATTTTCTTTTGAACTTGTTGCTGACTTTCATTTTTCCCTTGTAAGCATTGCATTACATAGAGGTTTCCTCGGGAATTAAATGCCATTGAACGTCTGTAAAAATGATAACGACAATCTTCTTCTTTCGACCTCATTAGTCCCACTGTATAGCAGGGTCGGCCGCTCGAGTCAACTTTCTCCATCTATTTCTGTTCCTTGCATCTTCCTCACCCACATCCCTTCTCACCACATCCAACCATCTGATCAGCTGACGCCCCACACTCCTCCTCCCCATCACTGGCATGTTCTTGGCTCTCTTGATTGGTTCCACCTCCTCTCTTCTTATTACATGACCTTCCAGCGTTCTTTTATATCTATAACTCATTCTCTCCTTTCCAGTTTAGAGATATTCCAGCAATCCATCTCACCATCCTCATCCTGTTATTTAGACTACTGTAGCAGGTAGCAACCAGGTTAATGAATGAAAAGCATAGGACCAGCAACCAAATTCCAGAAAACGTTACTGGAAACCCAGTGGCTAACTTATTCTAAAACCGCCCTGCCAAAATGAAAAAAGTGTATGGTTGAATTACAGTAATTACATTACTAGTTCAAGATATCACTAATGACATTCAGAAGACTTCTGCTTATCCATCAAGCATATGAACTTTAAATGTAATATGGAGTGTATTCATTCAGTTAATGTAATTTCATCGATGAAAAGTCTTGTTTATTTTTTGATGTATTATGAACAGCCGTTCATTCTATTGGCAGATATATAATAATTCGTGCACGTCATAACAGCGACTTAATAATAAAAAAATAGGGTTAATATTAGCTCCAGGGAATGCAATTCACATCATGATAATAGTATTATATTCAAGATATTTCATGAATCAGAGGTTCTACAATTGGAACTGAATTAATATAAAGTAGAAATGACATATGTAATACTAACGAACGTAATAATATAGACGTTTTAGTATCGAAAGGGCAGGAGCAGTTACTGTTTCATTTATATATTTTGAAGTCTTAATTTTTCTTTATAAAAAATTTTCCCCTTCATGATACTGATGATATGTTACAATGAAAAGTATATAATAACAGGATTGATTAAACATTGCTACTTTGGCTTGCTATCTTTGCGTCAAGTACTCCGAAGTACTAGTACTAAACACCGTATGGTAACTGTAAAGCTATTATTTATTGATATTTGTCGACCACACACTATAGAAAAAGGTGTATATAATACTTTGATCACCGAGGGGCTAGTACTAAACACCGTATGGTAAGTGTAAATATACCGTTTATTAATATAATTTGTCGACCTCACAATATAGAAAAGGGTGTATATAGTAATTTGATTCCCGAGGGGCTAGTACTAAACATTGCCTCCCAATGAGCTTCCGCCATGTTTAGTACTAGCACCTCGGAGTAAAACGCTTAGATAACAAGCCAAAATAGCACCGATGAAATCCTATGATAAATATTAATAAAATATCACCAAAACCCACCCCGTACCACTATGGAAACTACAAAAGCGGACGCATGCACTTACAGCCATTTACGAATTAAGTAGTAAATATCTCAATGCGACCGAACACAGTTTATGCCGACATGCCACCAGTAGCGATATCCCGGTAATTAGGAAAATTATGATTATTTCGGCTGATGGCCGTTATGAATGGGTCAGTTATTTTACTAATTGCTGATCTATCCATTAACGTCATGCTAATTAGAGAGTGAAAATACATTTTGTATACCATAAACGGCAACGTTTAGAGTTTTTTTTTTGTTATCCACGGCTGTAATGGGAATTGTCCTTTCAGCATTATCGGACGCAACAAAGGGAATAATCAGTTAATTGGAGCTGATTTTCCATTGCTCAGGTCAGCTTTGACTGGACAGAAAGGAAACAGATATTACATTGTACACAAAATTACGAGTCACTGGTGGAAAGGTAGAAAGTGAGGTAAACAACAAATTATATTTCAACCAGATCGATTGATTTTATTTATTTATTTTATTTTTAGTAAACTCGTAAGGTTACTTATTTCTTAATATGTTTGCTAAGAGAAGATCTAGATTCACACAAATTTTGAATTTTGTAAACCAATAAATAAATAAATAAATATATATATATATATATATATATATATATATATATATATATATATATATATATATATATATATATATACATATACATATTTATATATATATATATATATATATATATATATATATATATATATATATATATATATATATATATATATATATAATATATATAATATATAATATATATAGATATATAATATCTAAGAAATTCGATGGCTAGTCGGTATATCTCCGTTGGAGATTGTCGCCGAAGAGGTCTATATAAGTGATAAATGAATTGGAATCGGTGTTCAGAGAGGCAGACACGATTCCAATTCGTGATAGACATCCCGGGATTGGAATCGTAATCACACGGAAGGTTGACTTAAAAGCAAATGGATTCAGCAGACTAAATTGACACAAAACAAAGCCACTACAACACCTTCTAAAACATAACAAACAGCCTCACGTCTCGAACTCTCGCCATTGCGCAATAACTTTCGCTGCTGGGAAGAAAGGGCGTTAGGTATGGTATGATACATGAAAACATACGTACCGGGGTCTAAGCGATGTCAGGCAGGGCAGCCGATTCAGACCACAGGTCTATAAAAAATTCTAAATCAAAAGTCCTTCAAAGAAGGCACATTTGTACCCCATACAAAAATGGGAATAAAAGCACGTTAAAAGAAGAAGAAGAAGAAGATATATATATATCTAATATTATATAATTTTATTTAACTATTTTGTTCCAAATTCAAAACGTTTTTATGCTTAGATCTTCTCTTCACTAACATTAAAAAATCAGTAACCCTACAATTTTCTAAAAAAAAAAAAAAAAAAGGATGCGTTTTGCCAGTAAAATTTTAAGAGAAAATAAACCGTGTTGTGTGCATGTGTGTGTGCAGGTGTATTAATCTACGAGTATTCACATATACCCTCCCACGCATACATGCACACATGAGAAGTTAGTCATTTTCACTCTCCTACCTTCCGCCCCCGCCCCCACCTGCTCTCCCAAAAAAATTGGGCACCAATTCTTTTCCCTCTTTAAAGCCTCGGTTCTCACCGCGACATATGATGATCCCAACTATTTCAAGAACTCAGCCGCTGTTGTCTCTTCCTCCCACGGGACTAACACCCCCTTCCCCCGTCCCCCACCCTCTCTTCACGCCTCTCCCCTACCGACAACCCCCCCCTCGAAAAAAATGTTCATTCCCCTCCCCTCTGCCTCATTTATTTTTATACAGCAAGACTTTCCCTTTATCATCATTTCCGAGCAGCATCTTCATCCTCCTTACCATAATCCCTTCGATGTTTACGATGCGACTTATTATGGAAGCCCTCTCTCTCTCTCTCTCTCTCTCTCTCTCTCTCTCTCTCTCTCTCTCTCTCTCTCTCTCTCTCTCTCGTGTGTGTGTACGGCTTTTCCTCCTTACTCTTCATTTACCGGAATAATTTTTTTTTTTTCGAAAAAAAGATGAGAGTCGGAGGATGGAGCCTAAAGGATGTTTTCAAGAGCAGATTTAGGTCTCCTAGGAAGGGATTAGCTCCGTCTCCTCATATATAGTCTTATTATGCCTTTTTTTTTTTTGGGTATCAGCGAAGCTTCTCAAAAAAGGTATATGAAATTCTTTCTCTTTGGAGTATGGGTGGAAGCTCCATCGCATAGTTGAGAGAGAGAGAGAGAGAGAGAGAGAGAGAGAGAGAGAGAGAGCGATCATCCTAGGAATGATTTTAACTGCAAAAGAATGAAATTACTGGTCGATTCCCTTTCGTTATGATGGCATTTACTTTGACGGAGTTCTGAAGTCTCTCTCTCTCTCTCTCTCTCTCTCTCTCTCTCTCTCTCTCTCTCTCTCTCTCCACACGCCCGCAGCGGCCCATACCAGTCTATTAACGCCTAGGCACACAGTTCCAAATTTATGTCAGAAGAGGCTCAGTGGATGTTTAAGGAAGGAATCTATATCATCTCTTCTCGTCCCGTTCGGGATATGAATGCCGGTCATTCATTCTGTGAGCAGAACGCGATGATACTTGGCTGTAAAAGAGACAGACAGACAAATTTTTTTACTATTCATGTATTATTTTGTTGTTTAAATTGCTTGAGACTAGACTTATTTAACAATTCGAAAAAAAAAGAAAATAAAAAAAAAATGCAAACTAATGTTTTATCCCTTTAAGTACATAGAAATTGCAAAAATGCATTGTAATTTTCATCCTTCCTGTGTTATATACAGAAATAATGACTTTAATATTTGACCACTTAATAAAAAAAAAAAAAATAGTGGCCTATGAATAAACAGTGACATAAACCAGTCTCTGATATTCACGGAAAACGGTGAATGAAAAATTAGATAATAATAATAATAATAATAATAATAATAATAATAATAATAATAATAATAATAATAATAATAATAATAATAATAATATTATTATTATTATTATTATTATTATTATTATTATTATTATTATTATTATTATTATTATTATTTTACAAACAGTGGAACGTTTGTTTGATATGAGCAAAAATACATATAAGCCAGAAACCTTCCACAGAAAAACAATAAAAGAAAAAAAAAATAGAAGAAAGTTACGATAATTCCCAAACGAAAATAAAAATAAAATATGATAAAACCAGTACAGATAATCAACCCATTATGTCCGATACAAATCACCGAGGAATACGCATGAACTCTGTAACTGTTGTATCATCCGGAGAGCAAATAAAATCAAAAGTAATTAACGATGCAATCTGCAGTTCGCATTCTACCGAATAACTTTTGCTCTTATAATAGCCTATTCAGCAATCGTAAATAGAACGGGGGAATGGCAACAGAATGGTATATGCACTTGAATGTATCTTCGATCCAATGAGATCTCACCTACGATATAGAAGGAGATGATAAAGATAATGCAATAAGGGTCGATGAATAAGGGTAAATGGTTCTATCATATGATTGCCTACTTGTAACTGGAAAGACATTCCCAAATCTGTATAAACAATCACCTCATTTGATAAGGTCAGGTTTCCTTGAAGGGGAGTCTAAGAGGTTTTAGGTCGATGAAAAAGGGTAAATGGCTTTCATCATACGATTTCCTACTTGTAACTGGAAAGACATTCCCAAATCTTTTGATAAGGTCAGGTTTCCTTGAAGGGGAGTCTAAGAGGTTTTAGGTCGATGAAAAAGGGTAAATGGCTTTCATCATACGATTTCCTACTTGTAACTGGAAAGACATTCCCATATCTGTATAAACAATCACCTCATTTGATAAGGTCAGGTTTCGATGAACTTGTAACTGGAAAGACAATCCCATATCTGTATAAACAATCACCTCATTTGATAAGAGGTTTCCTTGAAGGGAGTCTAAGAGGTTTTAGGTCGATGAAAAAGGGTAAATGGCTTTCATCATACGATTTCCTACTTGTAACTGGAAAGACAATCCCATATCTGTATAAACAATCACCTCATTTGATAAGGTCAGGTTTCCTTGAAGGGGAGTCTAAGAGGTTTTAGGTCGATGAAAAAGGGTAAATGGCTTTCATCATACGATTTCCTACTTGTAACTGGAAAGACAATCCCATATCTGTATAAACAATCAGCTCATTTGACAGGGCCAGGTTTCCGTGAAAGAGAACCTAAGTGGTTTTAGTATCTAGTTTTTGTTCCCCAACAATGAAACCCATCAGAATAAGGGCCCCCAAGTTCATTTCGTACTTTATGTGCTTCATATTTCCCGGGACTAACTCTATTTGCCTCTCATTTCGCATCTGTCGAGAATCCCCATAGACCCGTAATCTTTCATCTCCCTGTAAACCCATTTCATGGGAGAATGAAAATCTGACAGGGAAATATAAGATCTCCTTTATATAAAGGAAGGCCAATTACAGCACGGCTTAAGAGTCCCGTGGAGTACCGGCAGAGAGATGTCCCCCGTGGGGATGTTACGTAAATCTTAAGGAGATTTCCATTAAAGGGTTATTTCACATTTGATTACGGTGATACTACTGATGCAAGGGAGGGTTTCTCCGCGATGGTTAGCCTGACATAAAATGAATCATGTAAGGACGTATATTAGTTAGAATTCATACTAATGATGGCAATAATATGGTTTTCATAAATTCTGTTAGAACATAAACATAGCTTGAAACTGTGCCATCCAAGTTCGTAGAATCAAGCATACTATTCGTTGATTTATAAATAAGTTTTATGATTTGCATTTACAGATTTTTTCTCATATAAATTCAGGGTGTTTTTGGTGTTACGAAGATCATAGGCAAGTGTTCTTATATGCTGACCATTTCAACGATCCAAATACCAAACTTTTTGTGAAAATACATCTGGAATTCCAGCAATTGAACGCATTTTATTCTGCCCCCAAAAAAAAAAAAAAAATTTATACATACCAAATTATACCTAATTTGTCTAGAGGATGTTCTGATCTGTAATATATAGAGCAAAAAATCTGTTATATTCCGTTTATTATCTTTCCTTTTAAACTAAAGTAGAACAAATTATGATTGTTCTAAAATTTCTTTAATATTTATGAAAGGCATAGAGTATCTGTAGCGCAGGAGATTAATTTCAAAAGCCCGTATTATTGTTTTTTTGTTTCTCACTGTTTTTTACCCCAGTAGCAACGGTTAAATCACCTACATGGATTTCTGTAATCCTTTACAATTTAATTGAAATTCTTAGAAGTTTCACCTGTTACAATTCTTGTTAAATATATAACATACAGTAATATAGTTTATCTCAGATGCAATATGTAGTTTGTTTGTATCGTTTTAAGTAAGTTTTTTTAATCCCTTAAAGCAACTTTTTACTGCTATTGACCTATTTTACTGTCCTGAGAGATGTAGAGATTCATTCACTCCGTTTTATTAAATCATTTCATCTTACCCGTTGAAATATGGTGATATACTTTTAGTTCTCTCTGAGAAAGAAAATATTACCACTGATAGAACTGAAATGAGTTATGTCAAATTACGAATTGTGTCAAAGCAGGTATCATTTTTCCCATATTTGAACCCCGCCAAGATTATCCAGGTACTGAAGTCTTCCCTCATAATTATTTTACAGTGATGTTTCATTAAATTTTAAAATTTTGTGATCAATACATATATTAATAAGGTAAGCATTTTTGTGACTCCAAAATAATCACCCCATTTTCTTCAAGAAACCTCGCGTTATAATTTTGTGATTATTAAATACAACAATAAGGCAAGCATATTGTGACAATGTAATTTATAAACTATCTAACCATCAAGGTCCCTGTATCATTTTATCTAGACTTTGTAAAGGAAGGTCTTTGACACTCAAAAGCGTGAGATAAGTAGGGGCGATTGGAGCGTAGTTCAAAGAGCTTCTGAGAAGTCTTATGTCGCAGCTAAGGCTGTGTGAGATTTTCTGGGCAGGAGTTCATACTTCAGTATGAGGGTGACAGCCAGAAACACAAATTATAATATGATCTACCTTGATGAAGATTTATCTACATTTCAGTAAAAACAACAACAAAAATATTCTGGGGTGGGTATTCTGGTCTTGTGGAAATCTGCATTATGGATCAAGTACTGCATTTCAGTAAATACAGACAAATACTGATACAATAGTCTAAAATGGTCATTTACAGTCCAGGATGTCTGTATTATGATGTATCAAATCCCTTCAAACCGAGACTTACCAAAATTGCAGTTTTCACAAGACTCTTATCTTCAACCTTCGCAAACACTCAAGCGAGGACCAATCTTTTTCACCATGCCGCAAAATATTTTCGATCTTGACAAGGAGAGCAAATTCCCGAGAAAGCAGGGCTTGTTTCACTTTACTTCCTTTTATCATCTCATTAAACGCTTGCAATATCCCAAGCCATTACATGCTCCAGCGGAGCCTCGTGTCTGAATTACCCGCCTTTGGTTACGTTGCAATTCCTCCTAATGTACTGAAACCGAATTGAAGAGTTTCTTGGCCTGGATTTTCCGCCTTACTTCAAGAGGAAAATTAGGGCATTGCATCGCTGTCACAAGGGTAAACTAATTCAAGTCGTTAGTGATCGGGGAAAGGGAGGTTTTCCGCGTATCTTTAACGCTGATACAGTAAAGACAGATAAAAAAAAAAACATTATTATAATGCTAATTTAGCATCTGTTGATACAAGCAGTAAACTGTGTACTTGATAGCTTGTTGATTGTAGTGCCGTGTTACAAGCAAGGCTTATTATTGTGGAAAAGACGTATGGTACAATATATATATATATATATATATATATATATATATATATATATATATATATATATATATATATATATATATATATATATATATATATATATATATGTGTGTACATATATATACATATATATATATATATATATATTTATATATATATATATATATATATATATATATATATATATATATATATATATATATATATATATATATATATATATATATATATATATATATATATTCAAACTGGATGGTATTTAATGGAGTTTTATTCAAAAAGTTACAAGCTTTTCTTGGACAAACAGTCCACTTTATCAAGTATCCGTACAATGAGCAAACGCATAGTCCGGCTGTATTTATATCTGTGTGCTGGGTACTTTTAATCCTATAATCTAGCTCTTCCTGTGTGACCTCCACCCTCTCTTGACCTTGGTCTTTCTCTGATCCCTGGTTCCAGATGTCCGTTTTCCGTGCGTTCTCTTACGTTTTTTCTTCGTTTTTCCTTTGATATATGCTGTCTTCAAAGCCGTTTCTTGTTCCTGCCATCTGGAACCAGGGATCAGAGAAAGACCAAGGTCAAGAGAGGGTGGAGGTACGATTATAGGATTAAAAGTACCCAGCACACAGATATAAATCAGCCGGACTATGCGTTTGCTCTACGGATTGATAATGTGGACTGTTTGTACATAAAAACTCCATTAAATACCATCCAATTTGAATGAAGGTCCTTTTAGTAATTCTACTAATGCACAGAACAATTGTGTATATAAAAGTTAATATATATATATATATATATATATATATATATATATATATATATATATATATATATATATATATATATATTTATATATATATATATACTCCTTTCCTTTATAATGTCTTGTTTTGCCACCACATGTTACTCTGATAGCCACCCCTACACTCAGCCAACTATTTACATACATACTACTTTGTGTGTGTGTGTGTGTATGTGCAAGCCTTTATATACATTTAAAGTATATACATTTAAAGTTACACTGAAAACTCTCAGATATCAATATCCCCTATAATGAAAACCTAACGAACCATGAAAGCTAGTTAACAGCTCATAACACTTGAAGCCAACTCGAAAACACTATTTAAAAAAAAAAAAAAAAAAACTCTGTAAAGGATAGGCCCAATAGTCCATTTCTTTCGGCGGGCTCCTTTACCACTACTTAAACGTAAAGGATTTTACGTCCTCCCTTTCAAATTTAGTGTCCTCAATTGAACGTTAATATATTTACGGCCGCCATCCGGTACTGCAGTGCAGGATCGGGGCCCAGTTTATCGCCTTCATTACATTCAGTGGAAGAATCGAGAGAAGTTTATTAAACTGCAGCCGATTCGTGATCGTTCGGGATATTTCTCAAGACGGAGGATATCGTTCGGAGAATTTTTTTTCTCTTTTGAAAGTGGTTTATGCGTTGATCTTACACAGACAGACAGACAGACAGGCCCATTTTATATATACATATATATACATACATACATATATATATATATATATATATATATATATATATATATATATATATATATATATATATATATATATACAGAGAGAGAGAGAGAGAGAGAGAGAGAGAAAGAGCCGTACACACATAGAGAGAGAGAGAGAGAGAGAGAAAGAGCCGTACACACGAGAGAGAGAGAGAGAGAGAGAGAGAGAGAGAGAGAGAGAGAGAGAGAGAGAGAGAGAGAGAGAGAGAGAGAGAGAGAGTTTTCTCAATCATACATGCGTAAATTTTCTGTCGCCAAAATTAAGGCAACACAAACCTTGATATTAAAATCTCTTCACCTTGGGAGTAAATTTCACAGAAAAATCGATAATCAACTGAAAAATGCATCTGCTCTTGCCAGCATTCTTCCTCGTAGGGGGAGTAGTGCCGTCAGTGCACCTCGTGGGGTTCATTGTAGGCATTACTTAAGTTCTTTACAGCGTTCCTTCGGCCCCTAGGTGCAACCCCTTTCGTTCCTTTCACTGTACCTCCTTTTATATTCTCTTTCTTCCATCTTGCTTTCCACCCTCTCCTAATAATTGATTCACACTGCAAGGTTTTCCTCCTGTTATACCTTTCAGACCGATAACTGTCAATTTCTGTTTCAGCACTGAATGACCTCATTGGTCCCAATGTTTGGCTTTTAGCCTAAATTCTCTATTCAATTCAATTCAGATGCCAGCATTCGACCGTGGGCTTTTTTTAATTAGATAAAAGGGTAAACAGGTGGTTTATCTATTCTGCTGTCGAGAGAAATATCACTTGATTTTGTCTCTGCTGTGCATATTACTATCGAATTCAGGTTCAATGCTTAGAATCGAAATGTACCATTCTCCACCTGAGAGTTGATTATGATAGTTTTGTCACCCTTTTTATTTATCAAATGATATTTCTTCTGTCTGTACTTCCCTTTATATCCTCTTACTTCTTTCTAATGAACACCATATACTTTGGAAGCCCTGATTCTAATTCAGTGGCCCCTGTGGCTTGTTCCATACGAAAAGGGTTCATGTTTTGATTGGATGATGATAATGATCATAATTTTGAGATTAAGTTATACCCAAGGTATAGTGAATTAAAAACTAAGAGATATTTTGGAAGTCAACTGAATATGGAATAGTGAAGCTTAATGGAGGTAAAGGGAAGTTTGAGGGTAGTTATAAAAGTGACTCTTGGGACGTTGGACCTACGACTGAAAAGGTTGGAGAATGGAAATGCTAGAGAATATGAGAATATTACAACTGAATTCTTGTAGTACCGTGGTGATAAAATACCTGACCAGGATTTGAAGAGCATTTCTGGATGAAGAACTTATAGGGACATACCGTCCCCTGAAATACCACGGAATGTGTATGGTAGGAATTTGATTGGGAGAATAAGGCAGAAGTAGTGATATCAAAAGAGCAGTATATTTTAGACGTAGAAGGGGCTTGAAGATTAAATGAAAGTGTTATATGAAAAGTTTGAAAGTATTGGGCGAAATTAGTTGGAAGCATACATGGAGTTAGCAAAGGCATATGATAAAATTATCAGAGGGAAGTTCTGGCTCAAACAAAGAGTTTATGTGAGGTTCAATAAATATGCATTGCTTGTATATACTTTCAGTGAGCTCCTTAGAGGACTTCAAGAATATAAAAATGATTAAGGAACGATTTATTCATCCAATAATGATTTCTCATTATACCACGTGAGTTAAAAAGAATTATAAAGTTATCATCATCCTTATTTACTAACACAACTTACGCTAAAATTCTAATAAGATATGATAAACAAATACATATTTGATAGAAACGCTCGAAGTATGTTTCGACTGAACTGTTAATCGCTGAATGAAGTCCAAATGATAAATAATTCGCTTGATGGCATGTACCTCACTTCCAACCCTGTATTATAAAAAAAAAAATATCGTGCAAGATTTATTCAGTAGCATTGTTTTATGCAACAGCAGAGGTGTAAACTAGATTATTGTATGAAAGGAGTAGATTGTATGTGACAATGAGCAATCTAATTGATTTAGTATTGATGTCCACATAAATAATGCTAGTAGGGATGCATTTTAATGTCTTTAGAAATTAATGAACAACGAGAGAGAGAGAGAGAGAGAGAGAGAGAGAGAGAGAGAGAGAGAGAGAGAGAGAGAGAGAGAGCTACTATAAGGTATAAGGTAATACCTATACCTTAAACTGCTTACAAAATCATAGAATTTATTCAGGTAATGCACTTGCATGTTGCCATTGCCAGGTCCAATTTTGGTGATATATTTGATTGAGAGAGAGAGAGAGAGAGAGAGAGAGAGAGAGAGAGAGAGAGAGAGAGAGAGAGAGAGAGAGAGAGAGAGAGAGAGATAGATAGATAGATAGATAGAGAGAGAGAGAGAGAGAGAGAGAGAGAGAGAGAGTTACAGCACATGATTTTCCCTATATGTAAGTCTATCTTACTCGTTATAATATGACGAGTGAGATATCTGTTATATAATATAATAATGTTTCTCTATTATAATGTTTATTTTCACTACATCAAATTCCCCGTTACCATTGGAGTCACGTCCAAGGATAAGCTGTAAAAAAATGATTGACATACAAGTGAGTCTCTTTATGCTTATTTCGTGTATTAAGCACAAAATTCAGACTCAGTTCATCCCGCTATCTTTCATCTCTTACAAAGGACTTTACTTCCTCGTGCAGCACAGTTTTACTCTCTTTTTCCTGACACGGTTCAGTTTTAGCCTGAAACCGTACGGAATTGGTCTCTAATCCGGTAAAGGTGTCCTTATACAAGGCAACTTAACTGTACGTAGGCTGATACAAAGACCTGATCATTAATGCTAATCAATGATTTAATTTTTTCCCATAAAGAGCCCGCGCTAGTGATCCTATTCTTTTTTCATCCATTTTCAAAATCCTTTCTATTTTGCATTTTACCGCCTGCCAATCGCTACATTTTTCAGGCCGGTCGGTCGAACCACTGTTACGCCATTACGCTGAAGCTCCATTGATTTCGAGCGCAAAGCAATATTTCCCCTTCCTGTTATTTATTCCCCAGTTCGCTGTGCATACTCGTCCAACAAAGTCGTTCATTTCTTTCATTCTTCGCCGACTTTATTTTTCGTTATGTTCTAGGGAAAATTGGTACTAACTTGTATCTGCTAGTAGCTTCAGTTCTCTGTCTGTCTGTCTGTCTGTCTGTCTCTCTCTCTCTCTCTCTCTCTCTCTCTCTCTCTCTCTCTCTCTCTCTCTCTCTCTCTCTCAACTAATATATAACACCAAAATTGGACCTATGATTTTCTAAGCAGTTTAAGGTATTGGTATTACCTTATATCTTATAATAGCTTTAGTTCTCTCTCTCTCTCTCTCTCTCTCTCTCTCTGAACTAAAATCTGATAATGGTAGTTACAGATTTTAAATGATCTCTTTCTCTAGGCAACATATTAGTGCACTACCCGAGTAAATCTTATCTTTGTTTAAGCTGTTTAAATCATTGCATCTTAAAAATTATTAAAAAAACTTGTCGAATTTTCTAATAACAACTCATTAACCAAGACTGGGAAAATATCAGTGAATAATTGTATCGCAAATTAAATCAAAATTAGGTAGCTGCTTTCTTTAACACAAATATGATAATTCATTCTTTCTTTTGTAATTTTCATCATATTTCTCTGTGAATAGACTTATGATGGTAATTAAAAAAAATCTCAGCTGCAAATAAAAGATCATAATTGTGAGAGAGAGAGAGAGAGAGAGAGAGAGAGAGAGAGAGAGAGAGAGAGAGAGAGAGAGAGAGAGAGAGAGAGAGAGAGAGAGTATCCATTTAAGGTCATGCATATACAACCTAATAGCCTACCTAACCATTTAAATGGAAATGTTGATATTTTTTTTTTTTTACATTTTTTCCGGTTAATGGAATTTAACAAACTAGAACAAATCTATTACTAAATTTCTAGTTCCTTTTTTTCTCTTGACAGGTAATATTGTTTCAATTTCAGGAAGACACGGATAGGATTTACATACACAACAACTGAAAATAAGATATCTTGAAAAACTGTACTTTTTTATCAGTTAGTTTACAACAGATTGAGAATTATATTTTTCTCTAGCAGCAGGAAAGGACATTCTTGAATTTGAAAAAAAAAACTTTCCAATTTAAGCTTTGGTTTTAAAATTACTCTCATGTTTATTTGAGGTCAAAATTCATTCAATAACTTCATTAACTTTTCCTTTGAGTAACTTGAAGAAGAATTTTATAGACTACCCAAGTTCACAGAAGATTAAATTTTCATTTGATTAACTTGAAAAAGAATTTTATAGACTGCCCAAGTTCACAGTAAATTCAAGGGAATCTGATCTAGGCAATTATCCTTCCTTCATACATTTTTATTTTAACGTGGAGACGACATCATCTCCACCTTGCTGATTTATAACATGAAGATACAGCTCACCATTTTGATCCTCTCCCAACGAAGAAACCTTTGCAGTCTTGGCGTACCACAGCCTTTCAACCTCTGAGAAATTTCGTATGCATGTCAGGAAATAGTTTGAAGTCAGTCTGCGCTTTCCTAGACTCTCATGGGCATATGCAACTGACTCAGCACACGTATCATGTTTTACTTCTAATCTGGATTTTTCTTTATTGAAAACCTGCTAGGGCTAATTTTCTTTGACCACTGGTCGTATTAAACTTGTTTTAGGCTTTTGGACATTTTCAGTAAGACTGTTTAACTGAGTTAAACACGCAGCTGTTCAATGAGGAGATTAGAAGACAGTGAAGATGATATAGTAGTCTTCCTTTTGTCACTGCATCATATTAAGTCTTGGTCACAGCATTATTAAAAAGTCGTGATGTAAGACATATCAACTCACATGTCACATTCTGTACCGTGTGTGTAAGAAACGAGTCTAGTTTAAAACTTTATCTATAATTTGTCAGGTTTTCTAGAATTCTGGTCTTGTTTTCAAGTCATTACAATCACGTTTTTTACGTCTACCATTTAGAAATATTTCAACATTTAAATGCTACTTTTATTTTCCACATATTTGTTAGTTTGAATGGATGAAATTTTTTGCAGCCTGATGTGTTTCACTTATGTTTTATTCTCCAGTTTATTATTGCATGAACATCCTGTTATGAATCTTCTATGATTTTTTTAAAGATCGGAATCATAGAATATATAATGGAATATGTTTAGTAATTTTTTACTGAATGATATCTGGTTTGCAACGCTTCTATTATTAAAAAAAAAAATAATAATAATTAATAATAATATGCATAGTAATTTTTTACTAAATGATATCTGATTTGAAACCCTTCTTCTATGATTTAATAATAATAATAATAATAATAATAATAATAATAATAATAATAATAATAATAATAATAATAATAATAATAATAATAATAATAATAATATAGTAATTTTTTACTAAATGATATGTGATTTGCAACGCTTCTCCTATAATAATAATAATAATAATAATAATAATAATAATAATAATAATAATAATAATAATAATAATAATAATAATAATAATAATAATAAAGATTATTATTACTATTTTCATCTAAAACGGCGAGAAAAATAGCGACATCAATAGAATAACAGCCATTTAGCAAAGAAACATCCATTTCCGACGTGTAATGAAGTTTCCCTCCCATTTTGGCAACTCTAACTATTACTAATTACATTTTGATGTTGAACATAATTAAAATGGAAAGTGGGCCTCTGCCCATACACACTAGCTACGGCGTAGAAGTGCTCCCTCTGTCAGTAAACAGTCTCTTTTAATTAATGAAAAAATCTAACTGTTTTTAACGTTTCTCTGACGTAAAAGTTAAACAGATGATTATATATATATATATATATATATATATATATATATATATATATATATATATATATATATATATATATATATATATATTTATATGTCTTCTTTCATATATCGCATATAATAAAAAGAATTTGATAAAGTCGTTATTTGTGAGAGTTATGTTATTGTACCGATGTGACAACAATTATACCTTTGGAAATGGGGAAGTTAAAAGTGCATATATTATAGTCCCTTCACTGAAACGGTTTTTGGCAAGATTATTTCCTAAATCGGGTTGATTCATAAGTATCCTTCCCTGAAAGGATTATATCTAAGAACACTGTTGGCTTTTCCTTAAGAGGTGATAGTTATAAGTCTTTGTGTAATCCTTCGTCCGGCAACTCTCAATATTCCGGCAATACCCGCCAGGCCATCGCATCACACATCAGGAAAATCCCCAGAATGCAATGCACGGTAATCGTGAACCCCCTCCTCTTCCGTGCATCTGAGGAACGCGAGCCTGCCTCCATTGTGTTCGTTTTGCTCGTTTCATTAAACCTTCCCTTTAGAGGATGGAGTCTATTTCATTCTTTTTTTTTTTTTTTTTTTGCGGGAAGGTTCCACCGTTTCCCCTCTCCAATCTCTTTTCCGTTATTTTTATTCATCCCGAAACAAGAAGGAGGAACGCATTCGAATGCTCGTCCCTTTAGTCCGGCATAAAACAAAAGGAATTCCTGTCCGGAACCGGTAAAGGTTTCGAAGGGGAGAAAAAAAAAGAAGAAGAGTCTGCTGGGTAGAGAGAGAGAGAGAGAGAGAGAGAGAGAGAGAGAGAGAGAGAGAGAGATGGGTAACGGTAGTTGAAGGCAGAAGTGGATGACACTGTAAAGGGGATGGATATTATGTTCTTCAGAAGAGGGTCGTCTGTTGGGTCTTCTGTTTTGATGCTTTTCGACAGTCTTTTATTTTTTTTCACATTTTCATTTTTTTTTCTGGGATGGGATTAGTGTTTGAGTTCACCAGATGGGAGAAGGTTGTCTCAGGAAGGGATGCTGTGGTTTAATCTCTTTATCAATCAAATAAGGATCATATATATGTATATGTATATATATATATATATATATATATATATATATATATATATATATATATATATATGTGTGTGTGTATTTATGTATATACATATATACATATAAATGTAAATATATAGATATATACATACACACACACAAATATATATATATATATATATATATATATATATATATATATATATATATATATATATATATATATATATATATATATATATATACATATATATATATATATATATATATATATATATATATATATATATATATATATATATATATATATATATATATATATATATATATATATATATATATATATATATATATATATATATATATATATATATATATATATATATATATATATATATATATATATATATATATATATATATATATATATATATATATATATATATATATACATACACACAATTTTAAAATCTGAGCAAAGTTGGCTATTCACTGAAAGAAAGACACATTTTCTCGTACACTTAGAGAAAGCAATATCATAATTTTAATAAATACTTATTTCACTGACATCTAATTTCAAAACTGGCGTTTCGTTTGCATAATTAGAATCAGGTACAACACAAATCATTATTCGTCTTCAGTGAGTAAAGTACCAATTCATTATCTAACTTAGCCAAGTTTTGTAAAAATGTACCGATAGTTCGATCAATCAATTTGAAGCAAACGTTTCAGACATATCGACGGGAATTTGCGAAACACGGGAAAGGAACGTTTTCTAAATATCCAGAGAAAAGAGAGAGAGAGAGAGAGAGAGAGAGAGAGAGAGAGAGAGAGAGAGAGAGAGAGAGAGAGAGAGAGAATTCGAAACGTTTCCATAAAACGAGATTGAACCCGAAGCCCGAATACAAAAAGCTTCGGCGAATCCCGTGTTTTATTCTGCTTTGCTTATGAACAGACACGTATCCGAGCATTTATCGAAGTGATAGTCACTTTTTATGGTGATGTAGAACCTCGCGTTGCAAATCCAGACGTGGTATCTGCCAGTCTTTTCGGCCACTTTCCTTTATTTTCTTTGGGAAAAAAAGGAAATGTAGCCGCATATTCCCATGCTCTATATTTTCCCCCGTGGCATATTTTCCCAGGGAAAATATGCCACCGGTGAAGGTAATACGCAAAGATTTTTTTGTTTTCTTCTTTTATAGCACGAGGAGGACGCTTTGCTTAATCCCTCCATGGAAATCATGATGGACATGAGAGAGAGAGAGAGAGAGAGAGAGAGAGAGAGAGAGAGAGAGAGAGAGAGTTTTCATTTTAAAGAAAGAGGTAATTTATAGGAAACGTCTTGCAGAGAGAGAGAGAGAGAGAGAGAGAGAGAGAGAGAGAGAGAGAGAGAGAGAGAGAGAGCTTTTTTAGGGAAAGAAAGCTAATTTCCAGGCAAGGTGGCTTCCAAGAGAGAGAGAGAGAGAGAGAGAGAGAGAGAGAGAGAGAGAGAGAGAGAGAGAGAGAGAGAGAGCGGTGGGTGTTTCATGCAAGGTGAATTTGTGAATGTGGTGAGAAGCTGCAGAAACAGTTGAAAAAGTGTGACTGTGTTGAGAAACGATAAAGTTAAAGGAAGATTGTACAAAGGAAATGAAGAGATGAAACACCGAAAAGAGACGCAACAGGTCTTTGAATTGACATACGTTGTTCCTTGTCGGTGTCCCTGAAAAGAGAATCATACTCATGATCTTAGAAATGAAAAAGGGAGATAAATCAGAAATGGGGAAGAAAGGAAAGTAAAATGAACAGGCAACAGGTTTCCAATAAAAGACTGAAATGGTAGTGGTTTATTTACTGGAAGGAAGTGAACATTACGAAAGCTACTGAAATAAATAAAATTATTCAGAACGTAATCAACGCAAATCTTATGGCTAAGTCTTGTGGCCAGAGTTCAAATGACGTTATTTGATAAAGTAGAAACGACAGAAGAACATAACTTTGCGAGGTTTGTAAAATATGGAGTCATTCTCTGGTTTATCGATATTTGAACTGCTGTCGCTGCAATTGCTCTCAACGCTATATATCTGGGTCTTTGCATACTATGCAGTAATAATACACTAAACGAAATTTGTTATATTTAAGTATTACATTTCGGTTAATCGTATGCGAATATTACTAATGTTATGTCTGAAATCCTATCTCACACTTATGAGTAATTTGCTTTACTAATTTCGTGCTTTTGCCCAAAAATAAATAAATGAATAAATAAATAAATAAATAAAATGATAATAAATAATGTTATGACCCAATTGCTATTTGGAAATTATCATAATGAACCAAGATTACGTTCATCTACCTATCGTTTTCAGCTCCCCTTTGGAGAGACAATTCACCACATCTTAAATAAAGAAGTTGTGCAATTGGAACTTCAGAAGTTTAAGCGAGATGGGGCAATGCATTACTGCCCTAATACTCTTCTCCTTGCATTTTAATACATTTTTATCTATTTGTTAATTTATTAATTTATTACTTCCTTTTTAATAAGTTGTATATCTTCTTTTTGTATTTCCTTTTACCTCCTCTTACTACTTCCTAATGAACACCGTATTCTTCAGAAGCTTGAATTTCAAGTCAATGTCCCCTTTGGTGGCCTTGTTCCATAAGAATAGGTTTCATCTTCTGAATAATAATAATGATAATAATACTTTAAGGAAACCGCCCTGTGATACTGCAAAGCCCCGCTGATATATATATATATATATATATATATATATATATATATATATATATATATATATATATATATATATATACATACATATTATTTTAACCCTTATACACGAAAAAGCTTTTATCAGGGCTAGAGATTCGATGCGTCAACTACACATAAATCGAGTGCCAGCAATACAGGGAAATGAAATATGCCCCAGTTTTTCAAAGATAATGAAAGCTTCGGTCCACATTATCGTAAAAAACAGAATATGAACGAGAGAGAGAGAGAGAGAGAGAGAGAGAGAGAGAGAGAGAGAGAGAGAGAGAGAGAGAGAGAGAGAGAGCAGCGAGTGCAATTAAGATATGAAGTTTATGTGAAGCTAGATTCTGCTTCACACAGACCTTTTATTAATGTCTATGTCTTTCATTTAAAATTTTCAACATTGGTTCCAAATATTAAATAAAAAAAACATGAGAGAGAGAGAGAGAGAGAGAGAGAGAGAGAGAGAGAGAGAGAGAGAGAGAGAGAGAGAGAGAGAGAGAGAGAAGCTGTCTATCAATGTATGCGGAATTTTTATGCAATTTGAAGTGAATGATTAATGAATACTGTTTATGAAATGATTTAAACTATCAGAACCTAAGTCAACGTTGTTGAATGCATGTAAAATAAGCAGTTATTTTTCCTCTATATTTAATCATCATATTGACTGATTAAAACTAAGGTTAACATTTTATTAATATTTCGTTTTCTGAGACCATTAGTTTCATGTACTCGGATGTCCAGTCCCTTAATTAAAAAGATAGGTTTTAATGACAGAATAATTACAAAATAATTTTAAATGGGTTGAAAAATCTATGTTGAAAATGCAACAGATTTATTATTATTCATTCAAAAAGGGGAAACTTTCCAGATGCTTCATTGACACCTGATATTTATGTATTTTGTAACCAGTTATTTATTTATTTCATCTAAATAATGAAATATGTTTTTAATGACAGAGTGACTACAATATCATCTCCAATAGGTTTTAAATGCTATGTCGAAAAGGCAGTAAGTATATTATTTACTCCAAAAGGATAATTTTGAATTTCACCTTTGATATCAAGGAAACAAATTTTATGTATATATATAAATTTTATAATATATATATATATTTATGTATATATATATATATATATATATATATATATATATATATATATATATATATATATTTATTATTCATTCACTATATATTATTTTTTACATGTAAAACATCTGAGTTTATATATATATATATATATATATATATATATATATATATATATATATATAAATATATATATATATATATATATTATATATAATATATTTATATATATATATATATATATATATATATATATATATATATATATATATATATATATATATATATATATATATATATGCATATTTATATATATATATATATATATATATATATATATATATATATATATATATATATATATATATATATATATATATATATATATATATATATATATATATATATATATATATATATATATATATATATATATATATTCTTATTCATTCATTCATTATTCGTTACATTTAAAATCTTCTCCGAGTGCTTTCGAAAGCACGAAAGGACTCCAACAGCATGAGCCGACGCAGGACAAAAGGTTGCAGAACGCCAGCGTGAAGCAACACACGCCAAATCCAATCATGCACAGAAGCAGCCCGCAGAGAGGATCACAAAAGGATTTGTGACGCGTTATTCAGGGCGTTAACGCTTACCGACTCATAATTTTATCCCTTTGCTCAATATTGAATTGGAACTCGTTTCCCTACGTAATTATAATTGACTGATTGGAATGTGGATTTGCGATTCTGTTTATTAATGGTATTTAATACATTTTTTTTTTTCTGGTTGAATTTCAACACCTGCAATTTGTTGTATTGCTTACGGAATGTGTCATAGATGAGATTCCAGTTCTATAATTGTATTTTGAGGATTTATGATATGAAATGCGTTGATCATTATACTGTTATGTATATACATATATACAGTATATATATATATATATATATATATATATATATATATATATATATATATATATATATATATATATATATATATATATATATATATATATATATATATATATATATATACAGTACACACACACACACACACACACACATATATATTTACAGTATATACACACACACACACACATATATATATATATATATATATATATATATATATATATATATATATATATATATATATATATATATATATGTATATATATATATAAAGCCAGTGAACTGATGTGTAAGGATATTCCAGTAGCATGAAACGGATAAAATATACTCGCATTTAACGTTCAATAATTACTCGTTATTTTAGCATTTTATATCACAGTAGCTCTTCCATAAATAGCGTTATTCCTGCCTTCCTTTTGAAGTCGGGAAACTAATCGAGCTGGAGTGATTTGTTAATATCCGAGGCATATATCTCGTCCTCATTACATGTAATTATAAAATAATCCAAAGTAAAATTCTTTTATAGTTGTAGTTAGAAAAAATTAATTAACTGTATATATTATATATTATATATATATATTATTATATATATATATATATATATATATATATTTATTCTATATAATAAATAAATATATATATATATATATATATATATATATATATATATATATATATATATATATATATTTTATAAACCCATTCTTTCATTTACGTATGTTCCTGTAACATGAAGGCCACTGGCTCGTAACTTACTTAAAAACCACCCGACCATACCTTTCACAGATAATCCCTAACCTCCCATTATTTCACTCTGGAGACAAATAAACAGTAAGAAATAGCCCCCCATAATGAGAGGGCGTGAAATAAACTTCCGGGGACCAGAGAATGTTGTCAAGATTATGAGAGGGGCAAATAGAGTGTCCCATTTGATTAGCAAAGCAAATAGGGTTGTCATGTAGGACCGGAATTACGATCCCTGCCTAATGAAGGAATCTGTTTTCTCTGTTTGTTGTTGTCAAGAGCTGTCGTTTTCCTTGTTTGGGGCTTTATTGCCAAGGGAGGAGATCCGACTGTTGCGCGTGGGCATCTCTCTCTCTCTCTCTCTCTCTCTCTCTCTCTCTCTCTCTCTCTCTCTCTCTCTCTCTCTCTGGAGCAGCCGTGTTCGAATCTCAAGGTAGAGGAGAAGGGAGGACTGGGTGTTGACCTGAGATGAGAATTAGATGCCTTGTGTCAGTCGCCTGTAATGGATAACACACACACACACACACACACACACACACAGAGAGAGAGAGAGAGAGAGAGAGAGAGAGAGAGAGAGAGAGAGAGAGAGAGAGAAGAGAGAGAAGAGAAGAGGTTTCTAAGTTTTGCAAATATCTTCCACACACACACACACACACACACACACACACATATATATATATATATATATATATATATATATATATATATATATATATATATATATATATATATATATATATATATATATATATACTGTATATATATCTTAGGATTTAAACAGTCTCTTTTTAAATCTTAAGTTTGATATATATGGAAGATATTTGTAAAACTTACTTGCAAAACTCTTCTCGTCTTCCCTCTCTCTCTCTCTCTCTCTCTCTCTCTCTCTCTCTCTCTCTCTCTCTCTCTCTCTCTCTCTCTCTCTCTCTCTTCTAATACCATTTCTTTCTAGAGGATCACCAATTTATTATCTGTATTGTTCATAATTCACTGATCTTTTTTAGGGCAAATGTCTTTATTGTGTTCAAAGAATTAACTAATAGTTATGTATAGCCCATGATCAAATAAAAATGATTTTTATTGTGAGGAAGGACCATCCTGCCATCTTAATGGAACTTATGTGTTTTCTCGAAGGTAACATTAACAGATTATACTATAGTGGGTACCATTCTCTCATAAAACCTTGGTTTTTTTCTTCTTCTTCTAAGTTATTGTTGGGAGAGGAGAGCACATCTATTAATTAAATCAGGTTACTCATACTATGTGTAAAACGAATATTATTTGAAAGTACATTGTATTCAAATCGAATTGCCATTCCTTAAAAAAAAAACTTTTATTTTCTCACATTTCTAAGTCAATAACTTTATGGAGAAGGTTTAGAAATATTGTCATGTTAATTCATCCCTATCATTTGATTTTTCCTCAGCTCAAAATCTTTTTAGTGAAAATCGATAAAGAAAAATCCCATTAATAAGTCCCAAAAAGGAGAGTATGGCACTAAAATATGGCACCCATACATCAAGGTCGTTCTTTCTTTGGAGGAGCAAGAATGAAATTTCCACTCGCTCGCTCGCCGACCGAAATAGCAAGGAACGGAAGGCCAGCAAAATCATCCCAGACTGTGTAGGAAGTAAAAAAAAAACAAAATTCTAAAAAAAAAAAAAAATATCACATCAAGTAAAAAAAAAAAGTATCGGACCGTTAGCCGCAATTTCTTTCACCCCATTTTTTTGGGGTCGGCGAGCGAGCGAGTGGAAATTCCATTGTTGCTCCTCCGAAGAAAGAGCGACCTTGATGTATGGGTGCCATTTTCTAATGCGGTACTTTCCTTTTGGGATTTATTAATGGTCATTGGATTTTTCTTTATCGATTTTCACTGAAAAGATTTTGGGGCTGAGGGAAAATCAAATAATAGAGATGAATTAACATGAGAATATCGCTAAAGCTTCTTCATAAAGTTACTGACTTAGAAATTTGAGAAAAAAAAGTTTTTTTTTTTTTTTTTTTTAAGGAAAAGCAGTTTGATTTAAATACAATATACTTTCAAATAATATTCGTTTTACACATAGTATGAGTAACCTGATTTAATTTATAGATGTGCTCGCCTCTCCCAACAATAATTTTGAAGAAAAAGAAAGAAAACCAAGTTTTTATGAGAGAATGGTACCCAGTATAGTGTAATCTGTTAATGTTACCTTCGAGAAAACACATAAGTTCCATTAAGACGGTAGGATGGTCCTTCCTCACGATAAAAATAATTTTAATTTGATCGTGGGCTATCTATAACCATTAGTTAATTCTTTGAACACAATAAAGACCTTTGCCCTAAAAAAGGTCAGTGAATTATGAATTATTGGTTCTTTTATTTCAACCTATAGAACAAGTGGACCTAAAATTACTAGAAATAGAAAGTTTGAAATATAATGTCTTATGAATTATTTCATGAAAAAACTATTACATTTAAAATAAAATGAAAAATGAATCTAAAATTTTTATCATGAGCAAGTTTGGAATGTTCTGGCTTATTGAATTATTTTTATTAAAGAAAAAGGTTAATTTTACAAGGGAAATGAATCTTAAAGCCACTCATTTCCAAACTCATTTGCATAGTCAGATTTACAACCTACAAAAAAGCCATTGTAGGTCGGGTTAATAGAGCCGCTCTAGAATTATGTAGCATTGCTAAAATCATTTTGAACATAGGAAGCATTAGAACACCACAGATTATTTGTAAACAAATACAGCAGTCACTGACCAGTTTAATCTTAGTACGCTAAAGAAAGAGACTAGTGTTTTGAAGTTCATAATGATTATAGATAAATTAATGATTATAGGGAGAAGACAGTATGGATAACTAGTTAGAGAAAGAAGGAAAATTTAGATGGATAGGAATGGCATTGTCAGTGACCAGAACCGAACAGAATCGCCCCCCCCCAAAAAAAAAAAAAATGTTACAAATTCATCTAAAAACTTTCAAGCTTACATAAAAGCTATTCTTTTTTTGTTCCAAAAATCGTTTGCTCTACCTGAACTTAAATATTCACGAATCTTCGTTATCTTCCATAGAAAAGATATTATTGTAAAAGTTCTTAAGGAATATTATATTATCATGTAAATTTCCGTGCGTTGATATCAGTTTGTAAACTTTGAAGAAGATGGTGGTGAATGTTACATTTAAACTTTTCAAACTGAATACTTTGAAAGTTGGCATCTGATACCGAGAAGGTATCCTTTTTGAAACTGGGAATATCTATTTTTATTTTTTTAGTTTTTTGAAACCGTTATATCTGAGAGTGGAAGCTTATTTTCACAATTCCATTTTTTTGGTCAATCTTCCTTATTTCTATTTGCCCTCATAAGTTACATTTGTTCACATTATATTCAAAATTTTCTTTATATTCAAAATTTTTTTTATCCAACTCTTTCCGAATCTTTTGCCAGATCTGGTGTTTACCTTCAATTTCCCCAACCAACATTATATCATCTGCATATATCAGATCTTTTACATTTAATTCACGATCCATTTTCGTACCTCACAACTTTCTCCCCTGTATCTCGCATCACTCCATCCACGAAGATATCGAACAATTACTGAATCATAAAACACTTTTTCCTGACTCACTTTTATATCAACCCAGTTACTCTCCCTTCTATAAACTCTTTCATGCACTGCGCTTCTATCGTGAAGACTTTTAATCACTCTGTATAATTCATCTTCTAGTCAAACCATTCCCATAATACTCCTTATTGGATTTCTCTCGATTGTATCACAAGCTTTTTCAAAGTGCATGTATATCATATATAGATTATTTTCCACTGATCTCATATTTCTCATAACACTGTTTATAGATAGATAGATAGATAGATAGATAGATAGTTAGATAGATGGATATATAGACAGATAGATAGATATCGACATATTTGTGTCCACGTGTATGTATGTTTGTAAAGTCTTAAATCTCCTTTAATTATTAAGTCGAATAAGATATTTTTGGATGGTTTCTGAGCATCTAAGGGAGTGAAGCTCTACCGGGGAGAGAGAGAGAGAGAGAGAGAGAGAGAGAGAGAGAGAGAGAGAGAGAGAGAGAGAGAGAGAGAGAGAGAGAGAGAGAGAGAGAGACGGGGAGCAAATACTGATTTCACGATGAAGCGATATGGATTAAAGTTTCACAGAATTCTGACGGTGGGAAATTCATTTTCCCAAGACAAGGGAAGGTACGATTCATCTAGATATAATTTCTGATGTATATATATATATATATATATATATATATATATATATATATATATATATATATATATATATATATATATATATATATATATATATATATATATATATATATATATGTATATATATATATATATATATATATATATATATATATATATATATATATATATATATATTGTGTGTGTGTGTAAGTGTGTTTGTATATGTATATATGGGACTGCTTATTTAGGTCCCAGTTGCAACATTAAGTTACAAATGACGACCCAACTAGAACAAGCGTGACTTCATACATCGCATCAAATTTTTAGTAATACTACATTTTTTTGTGCTCATATGATAAGTACGTTATGTATATCCTGTGCATAACGATAACGTTATAGTGATCCTTTTTCTTGGCCATATGAAACAAATGAAAACAATTACTGGTGTAATATACGAAATATTATTCCAGGAGATGTAAGAAATATTATCCCAAAGCAACTTGGGCTTAACAGAACTTCATTATTCAGTAGAATGTAATATGTACAAATAAACTTCTATATTAAATAAATCCGTACTTGAAATAGAGAATTATTGCGCAGAATATTTTGCCACGAAAATGTATCAGTAAACGAACATATAATGAAAAGATCATTTTTTTTAACAAAGGTTTTGTTTAATAAATTGAAAGCCAGCCGATCATGAAATAGCTATTGTGCAAACGATAAATGTGGGTAAAAACGAAACGAGATATCCAATCATTTATTGAAAAAGCAATTCCGACAGAGATGTGCCGGAATATTTTATTGAAGTATCATGACATGAAAGCTAGCAATAATTCAGTTAGTCGAAAAACTCTGTAACTTAAGCTCGTTTTAATAAGCCTAAATTATAAACACAACACAGGTTTTCTTAATAGTCTTCAAGATTGATTTTTGGGAAAGGAATTCCTTCTTCTTCAAAGACCACGTTTAGAAAAATCAACAGATCTCTGTCATTTTTCTTATAAGCAAATGGCGATCATAGAAATTAACTGGCTTTGCTCATTAGAAAATGGCTTAAATTGATCTCTGGGGTAGATTTTCTTCAACATAAATAACGCACTGTGCTTGTAACAAACTTTAAAAAGTAACATTAACAAAATATTGATTACAGGCATTAATGTGAAAGGGTATATGGATTTTATCCACGCTATTGGTAGAGTGTCAAGAACATATTCGCCTCTACTCCTCAACAAGTACTTATTCTTATGTAATGTTTCATGCACTTCAGTATTTCAGTCAAGTTAATGCCTATTCAACAATAAAAAAAATACAGTCTTAGGAATTCGGATATACGAATTTAATTCCCACTTGACAATAAAAAATAAAAAAATAAAATATTGGAACTTCGGATACAAGTAAGATGCGTGAATGCAAGTGTACAGTACAGGGAACAAG
>NC_089765.1:22774043-22784043 GCF_040412425.1 Macrobrachium rosenbergii | reverse complement strand
CACTGCTTGCATGAGCGTTCGATAGCTTTGCAGTCAATTTCATAAAGCATCACAGGTGGGGTCAATTCGACATAAAGCAGGTGACTATTGAATATCTAGGAATCAAGTGGCAGAAAGCTATTATTTTAGAGCTGCTAGTACTCAAGTGGTCCTCGAAGCTCTTAGCTAAAAATCGATCAAATAGGAAATGGTCAAAGAGATGTCACTGAGATGATGTATATCCGAATTACCATTGTTTGGGGAAGAAAACAAAATTTTTTTTCCAAAACTTACCTATAAAAATGAAATATTGGACATCTGCCATTTAAACATTAAAGTCAACATGGGGAAGATTAATAATTTGTCAATAAATATATAGCAAACTTTTATTTAGCACATCATGAACAAAGTAAATCGTGCGATGGATCCTCGCCATCTCTTTCTATTTACAAAAAATATCGAGACAATAACTTATCTTGTCCTGTGAAGGAGCAAGTTGCCTCAGGCCATTAATAATCATTATAACTAGTCACCATGAATCATGATGAATAGTGTCTTCATTACAGCTTGAGGATTTATTTCCGTAATTTCCCTAACCTATTGCCAAACGGTAGGATTTATGCATTAATATTTCCTATTACTCTGCAAAACGAAGAAGTCTTCTATATTCCGATTTAGAGCCTTGTCAGTTGTGGAATGGGAAGTAATGAATATAATGTATATTGGTTTATATTTACACACACACACACACACACCCATATATATATATATATATATATATATATATATATATATATATATATATATATATATATATATATATATATATATATATATATATATATGAATAAAATATTCTATCCTATAAAGACTTCCTCTGAAAGTGAGGCAACGAATGTTTTCATGAAATATTTGGCTCCCTCAGGGCAATGAGTCATCGTTTTCCTATGCTGGCACCACCTTTAGCATTTCGTATGTCGGTTTTTTCTTTTTAGAAATTCGCTGCAGACTTATTCCTCCTTACTGCACGCAAATAGACGGCTATGTAAGGTCCCATAAATTTTGGTGTGCAGTCTGAACTTCTCATCATTATATATATATATATATATATATATATATATATATATATATATATATATATATATATATATATATATATGTGTGTGTGTGTGTGTGTGTGTGTGTGTGTTTGTATACATATATATATATATATATATATATATATATATATATATATATATATATATATATATATATATATATATATATGTGTGTGTGTAGCCATCAAGAGGCAAATATATCGTTACTAATACATTCTGTGGAATAGAGAAATATGGTTATTGTTAGCTGCTATATGGTGAGGAGAAAGTATAATTTATTCACCTATAAATCATCACATGAAACTAAGAGGCTAAAAAATGAAAACCTGAAAGTACTCCACCGTGGAGAGTCTATAAATCTCCAATTTTAATGTGAATATAAGTGAATGTAAGTAGAGCTAAGAATACATTTCTATTTGGCCATATATTACTTAGTTCACTGTATTGTAAATCCCCCTTTTTATCTTTGCACATCATATTTTTTTTATAACGGCATCTCGACAGTAGATAAATCTTCCTTATTTTGTGGCATTTCATTTTTTTTAATACAGTTATAATTATATATCATATCAGAGAAAGAGCAGCAAATGGTAATCACCACTCTAATTTTTAACTTACATAATGCACCAGTGGGAGAAATTAGAGTATTCGGGTCTGACTGCGTTTAATTACTTAGTGGTAGTAATTAAAATTATCTTCTGTGACACGGACAAAGAGCCCGCTAGTGAGTAATAAATTCATACTGTTATTATATGAAGCTTTATGTAATACAAAATTAGAATGGATGAAAAAAAAGTAAGGTCGCATTAAAAAAAATGCAAGAACAGAAATGTTAAAAACTTCAGAAAAATAAAAGCTGAATATTGACTATACTGGTACTGTTCTTAATTTTGAATCTCCGGGCCAATAATGAGTAAAATATTTTTCATGTTCAGAAACAACTAACACTTGAATTATTCAAAGTTTTTAAACGCGATATACAAGGCTAGCATATGAAGTGCCCGAGGTATGATGTATAAATACAATCAAAGTGGTAAAACCTCTCGTACGTAACAACCTGTTTTGCTGACATGCGTTTTAAATTGTTTTCATGAAACTGACAATGTCATTATTTTTCTACATTCGTTTTACTATTGGACGACTGATGCGCGTATCATTCCTTGAAGTTATTATAACTCGTAAATGGATTAATAATTATAAAAATCATGTGTATTGTATTTATGATTTTGAACAAATAAAATTTAGGAAACGTAATTTCTTAATGTTACAGTAATTGTTCTACGGTAAAATTCTGAAAAGTGGGGACGTTTGTCTTTCAGTTAATATTTTGGGTGGTTTATTTTATCATATATTATCGGATTTTATCTTCACAATTTTACTCACCAATGAGGCTGAACATAAAAGAAGGCATTTTGGCATGGTTTAATTCAGGAAACCTTGTTCTGAAGTTTCTGTCGGCAACAAAAAGAATTATAGATATTGTTTAATTGAGGAAATCTCATTTCGAAGCCTTTGACGATAACAGAAAGAATTACATTGAAATCATCGCTTTAAAGCATGAATCATTCTGAATAACAGAGGGATTTTTTTTATGTTTTATGAGAAGGGCATGAAGTTGGTTTATTATTTTCTAACTAATGAACTCACGTAAAAGCTCACGCTTCTTGAAAATCTTCATAAAAACTAAGTTTAAATTTAGAAATTAACTACGGGAATAATCATTTTGCTAAAGTCTCTATACCCAAAACATAACCTTAGTTGCATTATCATGAATTCTAAGGACATCCTTTCAGTACCCTCTTATTTTTCCATTAAGAAACACGACACAGACTTATATATGACGAGGGCAAAGGAAAAATGAAGGACTCTGGAGGGAAGCCAGGAAAGATACGACCAAAGCCATGAGCGAGAGCCGTAAAGATAAGCGAAGAAGTATCTCTCAGATGTGCAAAAAAAAAAAGATATATATATATATATATATATATATATATATATATATATATATATATATATATATATCTATGTTATATATTTTATTTTTTTTATCTCTTGTATGTCAAACGTGTTTTGAATTAATCTCTACTTTTGTAAATTCCTGAGTATGGCCATGAGATGAAATAAATGATATTATTATTATTATTATTATTATTATTATTATTATTATTATTATTATTATTATTATAGGTCCTTTCAATAAATATATATATATATATATATATATATATATATATATATATATATATATATATATATATATATATATATATATATATATATATATATATATATATATATATATATATATATATATATATATATATATATATATATATATATATATATATATATATATATATATATATATATATATATATATATATATATATATATATATATATATATATATATATATATATACATATTTCTTGAAAGGACCGCCTATAATAATAATAATAATAATAATAATAATAATAATAATAATAATAATAATAATAATAATAATAATAATAATAATAATAATAATAATAATAATAATAATAATAATAATAATAATAATAATAATAATAACAATATCATTTATTTCATCTCATGGCCACACTCAGGGAATATACAAAAGTAGAGATTAATTCAAAACACGTTTGACATACAAGAGATAAAAATCTAAAAATAGTAATCGACCAAACGCAAACAGTTGCTAAAGTGATAATAATGATAGTATTCATAAAAACAGTAATGACAATAATGGTAATCAAATAATAACTATAATAACAAAACTAATGATAATAATGATAAAAATAATGGCATACAGTTCGCAAATGAGAGAAACATTGCTTTCAATTGCTTTCGTCCTCATTTTCATAAACAAATAACTTCTTGAACAGCAGAGCGGAAAATGCTGCTGAACAGTATTGAGCATTAAATCTTTCGTTCTCTCTTGCTTTCTCATTTTTCGAAGAAGTGCAAACATACTCATACGTGAATTGTGTTTATCAATACAAGAAATGACCTCGGAAACTTCGTGTGTACATTATTTTCATTTGAGCAAAGCAATTTGTTATATACCAGTAAAGAAAGCAGTTTTGGTTATAGCCGATAACAACTCCTTTTTTCGCATGAACATTTTTTTTTTAGGTAGGAATTTAAAGGCTATCGGAAGTACGTTATAATCGTTTTGAGCAAATTTCCTTTTCAGTCTACATCTCAACAAGACTGAGTGACTTTTGATAATATATTTCCTGTTGCTGAAAAGAACGGAACCACGCAATAAATATTCCATTTTACCAGTCCTAATTGAATCTAAACTTCATGTTCGGAGATCTGTGTATCAGATTTTTTTATTTAGTGACTAGGGAATATATATATATATATATATATATATATATATATATATATATATATATATATATATATATATATATATATATATATATATATATATATATATATATATATATATATATATATATATACACACACATATATATATATATATTTATATATATATATATATATATATGTGTATATGTATATATATATATATATATACAGTATATATATACTGTATGTATGTATATATATATATATATATATATATATATATATATATATATATATATATATATATATATATATATATATTATATATGTAGAATCTACTGGTCACTTGTACCAGATACATATGTAATTGTAATAGTCACAATGCCCTCTTAACTTTTCGAATTCTTCGCTTTTTGGATATGCTTGTCACTACAAAGACGTAAGATCCAAGCGCTTGGATCTCTACGGCTTTGTAGTAGCAAGTATATTAAAAAAGCGCCAAGAATTCGAGAAGTTAAGAGGGCATTATGGCTATTACAATTACACACATTACACACACACATATATATATATATATATATATATATATATATATATATATATATATATATATATATATATATATATATATATATATATATATATATATATATATATATATATATATATATATATATATATATATATATATATATATAATATAACATATGATTAATAAAAAAATCAATATATATACTCTTGGTAACAGAATCAATATATATATATTGCCTCTAACTCGAAATTTGGAATAATAGTGAAGCAGATGATGTTTTATATGGATATGGGAACCAGGTGTTTGAAACAATTTTGATTGTGTGTGTGTGTGTGTGTGTGTGTGTGTGTGTACAAAAGGAAAATGCAGAGTGTGCGTTAGTTCCTAATTTGTTTGGGAGTCTGGACAGGCTGGAGACAGCCTGATATAATTCTTTGAGTTCTCAGACTTTTTATTGATAGTGAAGTTCTTTGCATATTAACAATTTATAACAAATGATTAATAAAATAATTAAATACATATACTGACTTGGTAAAAACTTAAAAGAATTCTATTTATAAGTAGGTCTGTAAAAAGATAAAAAACCATAAATACAAAAATAAGCCAAAAGGCAGCACTAAACAAAAGCAAGTTAAACTATTGCCTCTAACTCGAAATTTGGAATAATAGTGAAGCAGATGATTTTTTGGTTTCCGACTTCGTAGCCGTGCTCCAATTTGCTGCTCAAAAACTCGACCAACGTCGACTCCAAAAGTGGATTTGCTGCCCTACCAGACCCGACTGGAACCAGGTGTTTGCAGCAATCACAAAAGGGAACGAAACAATTTTGCGATTAATCTGAGAGTGAAACGGTCGCCATTGTAACGAAAATGTGAAAGGAAATGTCTGAAAAAGATAAAAACCATAAATACAAAAAAAATGATGAAGTTGTTGTGACCAAACAGTGAAGCCCTCAGCTTATAAAGGGACAAACCAGAATACCCCGATGGAGACGTCAGGACAGACGCTGTCATCAAAGAGAGCAGAGAGAAGACTACTCATGGTCACACTCCACCTCTACGACGTGCTCCAGAGCCGTGCTCCAATTTGCTGCTCAAAAACTCGACCAACGTCGACTCCAAAATACTGCCTGCTGCTGCTGCCACTGCCGCTACTTTTGCTGCCCTACCAGACCCGACTGAAGACAGAAAACGGCAGCTCACCACGAAAAACATCAAAACAAAAAAACTTGAAGGTAGGAGGCAGCAATCCACAAAAGGGAAATATGTAACGTGACAATAGAGTACGAGGAGTTTTACTACAAAAGGAAAATGCAGAGTGTGGTCGTTAGTTCCTAATGGATGCTTCTGACAGTAGAAATGTTAGAGATCTAATACAGAGTTTGGGAGTCTGGACAGGCTGGAGACAGCCTGATATAATTCTTTTGAGTTCTCAGACTTTTTATTGATAGTGAAGTTCTTTAAGAGTATGCAAATTTGACTGGCTAATTTGTGTGATAACGGGACTAGAACGGAATTATTAAGTTTTGATGGACGAAAAAAAAGTTTGAATTTGAAAATGAGAAACGTATGGGAAATAGAGACAATGATGTCGGGAACACAGCAATTCATAGAAATGATCAACAAAAAATATAGTTTTTTGCATATATTCCATAAGTCATTAACATTACAATTATTTCCGTATTTAAAGATTTTAAGCTGTCATTATTGAAGCCAATGTAGTTACAGGCGATTTGGACCAAAAATATCGTTGTAACTATTTATAAATCATTGCAAAATCACTGACTATTTCCTCATTTATCAAGGGACCTACACTCATTTCGTCCGTAAAATTAAATCTAAAAAAAAAAATTCTCTGTGAGCCATAAAACTCTGTTATTGCTGTATATCTTTCATTTGTCTGGTTATTCATCACTGAAACTATTTGCATTTATATGAAGTCATTGAAAAACCCCGAATTTTTTATGTTTTACTTTCGGAGGCATTTGAGATCAACGGGGTCGTTTGGGAACTGTAAACATTTATCGTACACATAACCTGGGCATTACGTTTGGGTATGATTAACGGGTAAACGGACCTAAAGCTGTTATGGCTTTTCTTGCCCCCCCCCCCTTTTTTTTGGATGTGTTATTGGATTGCCATTTCTGACGTCATGGATTCTCATAATATATTGCTTACGTTTTCTATAAAGTAATGCATTAATGTCTTCATGCATAAGTTGTCTTTTCGTCTATATCTATATCTTCTAACTGTATGCTTAGGGAATGATTTATTATAGTGAGAAGCTGTCACACAGACGAAAAATGATTACAATTGATGAATTTTGTAGTTTTTTCCATATCTACAAATATTTGCATATGTGAATAACCCACCTAAACAGAGTTCGTGTAAAATATCTGACATTAAAATCAATAGATAATTTCCTTTTAAAATTCTGGTCAATTTTAATATTCTCACTCTTCAACAATCAAGACTGAAAATGTTAACTACGTGGTGTTCACATATAAAATTGTCCTCTCAGCTTATCAGGGCTACAAGAAGAAACAAGCAAAAAATGGGCAGAAGTTTCTTCAGCGCAATCGAGTTTTCTGTACAGCCGCTACAGCGCATAATCAGGGCTAACGAAAATAGCCTTTCGGTGGTCTCGGTATAATGCTAAATGAGCCGCGTCCCGTGAAACGTTAACCACGACCCGGTAGTGGCCTATCCTATATCGTTGTCAGAAGCACGATTATGGCTAACTTTAACCTTAAATAAAATTAAAACTACTGAGGCTAGAGGGCTGCAATTTCGTATGTTTGATGATTGGAGGGTGGACGATCAACATGCCATTTTGCAGCTCTCTAGCCTCAGTAGTTTTTAAGATCTGAGGGCGGACAGAAAAAGTGCGGGCAGAAAAAAGTGCGGACAGAAAAATTGCGGACGGACAGACAAAGCCGGCACAACGGTTTTCTTTTATAGAAAACAAAAACCTCCTTGAGTTCATTAAAGTATTTGTTGCTTTGAATCCTTATTATTTCAACAGTGCAAACATTGACAGGTTATATTTACAATAATTTACCCTCGTTTGTTTGAATTTGTTGTTTTTTTCAAAACGCTTTGAGAGCGTTGTTTATTTTCCTTTGAACACGGTTTATAAAATGAAATGTAAAGATTCAAGTTTGCTCCATCACATTTAACGATTTATTTACTAAAGCTTACAGATTCACGTAAATTTGCTCTCATAGCGATGCAACAAAGTTTATTCTTCGGTTATTATTATTATTATTATTATTATTATTATTATTATTATTATTATTATTATTATTATTATTATTAATCTCTAGGTCAGGTTTTCTTCTCAAATGCCATATACATACATACATACATACACACACATACACACACACACACACACACACACACATATATATATATATATATATATATATATATATATATATATATATACATACACACACAAGTATATATATGTGTGTGTAGTGTATGTGTAGATACACAAATCTATATGATTACGCCGTTTCTCCCACGTCTGCATATCCGCCTGTGTATTTACTCTTCTACAAGAATAAGCAGCAAAACCCTAAGTATCCCCCCCTCCCCACCTGCATTATGAACAAACCATCGTTATCATGAAGAGAAGACCACTCCATTTTGCAGCGAAATCATGAAGATTAATACAGACGTTCCATTACTTCACAATAGGTTGAGGAAATTGCCGAGATAAATCCTCAGGCTGTAATGAAGACGCTATTCGTCATGATTCACGGTGACCAATTTAATCAAGACGAATCCTTCGAGGCAACTGGCTCCAACCGGGACGAAGCAAGTTATTGCCGGGGTACTTCTTTTGTTGTGGAATGGATCGCCACGATCCACTGAGTGCCCCTTCGTCCAATTTCTCCTTCAGCGTTCTGGAGATTATGTGAAAAATATTCGTACCGATTTAAGTTATAAGCATTAAATGATTTTCGTTTGGTTCTCGTAACGTATATTTTGAGGATGTAAGAATTCGTGTATGAGCTTAATTTATGGAGAAACGCTAATTTTGCCGAAGCTAAATCAATCATAAGCTTAGCAATGATTAAAATATATATGTATATTCCAATATATATCTAGAAATTTTTTTTATTTTCATAATTATGCTCCTCTCCAAATATCTATGCATGAAATGAGTCTCAAAAAAATGTGAAATAGAAATACTATAAATTTGGGTGGAGCCCTTTTGGCCGAAGATTAAGTGGACTGCACATAAAAAGGAATCTGAAATGTAGCGAATTATATCATACTCGTAAGACCATTAATCACTCTCTGAGATCTATAAATTTAACGTCAGAATTGCACGGTAGGTAAGGGCGTTTTCCTCCCTTTATTGAAAAATCTTAATAGCGTACTCTCTCTCTCTCTCTCTCTCTCTCTCTCTCTCTCTCTCTCTCTCTCTCTCTCTCTCTCTCTCTCTAGCAAATAGTCGAAGGGAGGGTACCCCTTTTAATAATTTCAATATATGTGAAGATAAATATGCTTTTATTCAAAGAAAAAATATGGAAAGACGGTTCATAAGTAAATGCTCACTAACTCTTTTGGTATTTCAGACCTCGTCGTAACTCTCTGCTTCATTCACAAGAAGGTTCCGGCGATTTATGGTAAGTGTTAAGCCATATTTGTTTTGTGTTTGAGGGATGGAACTGCCAGACCTTGCGTAAGCTCACAGCAAACGGTCATAGGTGATAGAATCTTTACTAACCAACATACCAGTGCATCAGAAAAGTTACTGATACATATTCATTGGTGCTGTTCTGTTCGAATTTCGTTGAATAAGAACGTATCAATGCTGAGCCAAACTAGATTATAAACATTTTCACCTATATTTTTTATACTCTGAACGTTTTCAATAGGACAGTCACACAGGTAACTTTGAAACTTACTTAACTGATGTTCCTGGGGATCATTTGTAGTCGCTTTTCACGTTACTAAGTTATTTTGGTAGTTTACTGATAGTTTTCTGTTATCATTTTATTCATGAATATTCTTTTGAAATTGCTTTAACAGAATTAAGTTGAAAGTTGGTATTT
>NC_089765.1:22769043-22771543 GCF_040412425.1 Macrobrachium rosenbergii | reverse complement strand
AAGCAGTATCTTTTTGACCTTGAAAAGGCATATGGCACCATTCTCCCATAATATAGATCTCCTTTAATGTAGAACTAGATGATGGTATAGAGCAGATTCATTTGAGTTCTTTGTCCTTACCAAAATATTTTCCTTTGTAATTCCAGCAATCGTGATAATTCTGTGGCCAATGGAATGCAGTCCTCAAGGATTTTACCTCTTGGCTAGCTCTGAGCTTAACTTCTTCCTAACTTCTGACTAATTACCCTACGACTTCCATCGGGAAAGTTCTAATTGCCCTCTGACAAAACATCTCTTTGTCTTGTCGTAACCTCTTTGGCATGACTTTGTGACGTGTTAACAGGTTAAGCCTTTCTCATTCACTGTAAAGACAATTATCCCTGAGATATTCCATTTTTGTTTCCGAGGCATTTTCCGCACGTATTCCTTTCCTGATGAACGGTTATTATTGGTAGAAAGCTAGTTTTCTTAGAGATAGCAATAATCAGCTCTATTCGTTCAGTTTCATGTAGTTGATAAGTTTTATGTTAAATAGACAAATGTTTTTATCACTATAAAAAGTGTTTTTTTTTTTTACCTTTTTTCATTGTGCAGTGTTATAAAGTAATAGGGTATTTCAATTCCTAGCATGCATCGGTAACTGAAACAATCTCATTAGCTGTACATTCACAGCCACATACACGTAATGCTTTTGTATCTTGTGATATATATATATATATATATATATATATATATATATATATATATATATATATATATATATATATATATATATATATATATATATATATATATATATATATATATATATATATATATATATATATATATTAGTCATCTCATGTTCTATTGTTAAGAATAATGTAAACTTATATAGGTGAAATAGTGTACAGATTAATAGGGCGTCCATGTTTGTAAGTTGCAAGGAGGTATCACTGTTCACCATAGGGCCATTTGGTCACTTCTTAAAGTTCTTCCATGAGCCCAGGGCAGTAGATAGCTGGGTATAGAATTCTCTAAGAATCCGTAAATAGAATTAATTAAACACGGTATCAACGGCTCTAAATTGTAATTCATGAAAACATGGTAATCTCAAAATTTTTAATGATGTGGGGAGAGGAAGCCACTAACACCTGTATTGATTAGCATTTTCACAAAATCTTTTGCGAGCAGAATATGAAAATATGCTCCCACTAAATGCAACATGGATTAGACATTTTGACCACGTATGCATTTGTCCAAGTAACGAAAGAATCAGTACTACTTGGTAGGTTAAATGGAAAATGATTTTGAACTTTCTCTTTTGGATAACAATATGCATGGAGATCATGATATATTCAAATTTATGCTATACACAAAAAGCCTAAGAACAGTTTCCGGGTATGTGCACTTTTATCCTGGTTATGTTAATAAGGATATCAATATTCACATCCGTGTTTGCAAAAGCATTACTCGTATGCGGCCCTGAATGAACGGCTAATGGAATTGTTTCAGTTACTGACGCATGCAAGGCGCTGAAATACCCTATTACTTTATAATACTACACAATGAAAAAAAAAACCAGACTTTTTATAGTGATAAAAATATTTGTCTATTTACCACAAAACTTACTCGTACTATGATGCATTAACTTTAAACTTATGAATTAATATATTTGCCCTGTTCAGACACATAATTTTAGAGCTGAATAGACCACTTTTTTTATTTTTTTTTATTTCATCATATCACTAACGTTCCCTTCAATATGACCTCGATGACATTTTGCATAATTAAGCAGGGAGCAAAATTTGATGAATCTGGAGAATGAGGAAAATCTAGTTTTGATAGCACGGTCTGTCTCCCACTCATTAATTTGAAAGTTTCACTGAATGGGTCGTTAGTCACGATTCCAGAAGGTGGTAAAAAAAAACTCTTCTTTGATGGTGAAGGAAAGAAAGGTTTTCTTCACAGGATAAAAGGGACGAGGTATTCATTCAAAGGAAGAGGATGATGATGATGTATACGTAAACCTTATGATGAGAATGAATGACACAATAATAAGATTGATGAAAATTAGTGAGAAAAAGTACCTATTTCATGCGATTATTACACAGGAAATAATATAGTTTTTTATAAAAAGAAAAAACTTAACTCTATATAAATGTATATAATACAAAGTCTGTCATCAAGTGACAATTATACAAAATTGATATCATTAACGCCATAGTAAAAATTTACCTTATTATGTAGGTTTTATTTAGGCAAATTTTAGTCATGTGTATTTCCCTAAAGTAGAATATGTGGAGATCATGTATGTCAATATAACCTGCAATATAAATTATGAAAAGTTCCAAGTAGTATTTCGTACTATAAATTTGAAAATTCAAGAAAACTTCCTTCTAATCATTGTATTATTATTATTATTATTATTATTATTATTATTATTATTATTATTATTATTATTATTATTATTATTATTATAATTATTATTATTATTATTCAGAAGACGAATCCTACTCAT
>NC_089765.1:22731543-22764043 GCF_040412425.1 Macrobrachium rosenbergii | reverse complement strand
AGTAAAAATAGAGATATACACAAACACACACTCTCACACACACACACACACACACACACACACATATATATATATATATATATATATAATTTGGAAAATTGCTAATATTACATAACAGTGTTTTCTTTTTGTTAAAGCATTAGAACTAGTTATCTCAAAACAATTGAAATGATGCATGGAATAACGATTAACGAAAGCTTTTCCTAATAAACCAGAGTGATATTTAGACAATAATATAATACCGTTAGTAAGTTTCTCACAACAGCAATCATCATATAAGAAAACCCACATAATAATAGCACGAAAACGTGCCTGACAAGATAGCCACTTGCATAAATTTGTGGCATTTGTGCTCTGCTGTATTTGCAGATATAACAGCAATATATTTGATATATATACCATAATAGAATTGTTTTGATCCGGTGAAAGTTTTACTACAACAAAATAATTTATAGATGCTGTTGTCGATGTGTTAAAATAGTAGATATTGACGTGAACGTGCCACCCGCCATGAATAAGTTTTGTGTTTAAATATAGATATTTCTTTTTTGTAACGAAAGGGAATTCAACAGTTAATTTACGTTTTTTGTTTTGTAAACGTTTGCCATAGCTGTTTGTATGTATTTTATGGAGTTTTTTGTTAGTTATATTAAATTGGTTTTGCCACTTTTTTCTGAAGCTACCTGAGCAAATACATTCAGCCTGTAGTATAAAACAAACAACTATCCAGCCGTGTAACAGGACGTTTCTGCCACCTTTCCATTCTGGTTTACAACTTCGTGTAGTTTAACTTTACAGAGGCCTGTCTAGATTTGATATATATATATATATATATATATATATATATATATATATATATATATATATATATATATATATATATATATATATATCTACATATATATATATATATATATATATATACATACATATGTATGTATGTATGTATGTATGTATGTATGTATGTATGTATGTATGTATGTATGTATGTATGTATGTATGTATGTATGTATGTATACACAAGGAGATGAAGCAAAACCCAAGAGGCCGACAGAGAAAGTATAAGCAAATCATAAATGACCAGTGTCATAACAATGTTCCATAAATTTCAAGGTACTTATTACACAGAATATTTCCGTGTTTCTGTTGCGCTAAATATTCACACTAAAGAACTGCAGCAAAGTACATCTCATTAGTGGAATCTGTGCACGTTGACGCATCACTTAGCAACTACTTGTTAGATTTAAAAAATGGAGAAACAATGACGGAAAAATTCCGTGATTGCTCACTGAGCACGGTCCAAAGTCCAAGGACCAACATTACGCAAGAACGAACCGCTAATAAATTAGCAGCTTCTGTGGCAACGTATCCACGTACTCATCCTCCCCTCCACCCTATCATCCCTTTTTCCAGACATTTTTCCATTCGCTTCCTCTTCCTTTATTGCATAATATCTCAACTCTGCTCTACTCTGGAGTCAGCTCTTATTAATTCAATTATAATCCAATGGACCACAGCAACGTTATAGAACTGCAAGCCACGTGAAGATTACTCGACCGTATGATTTATAGGATACTAGATTACATATCGATGAAAACTGGAAAATCCATCAAACCCCTCAGTGAAAGCCTAATAGAAATATTGATGCAGAAAATAATTGTTAAGGATGACCCTCCCTTCACCTTTCAAGCCCATTTTATATCTATCTTAACACCTTTATCAAAAGACAATACCGCATTAATAAACATTTAAAAAGTTGTGAAGCCTTTGAATAACGGCCCATCATCTCTCTCTCTCTCTCTCTCTCTCTCTCTCTCTCCTCTCTCTCTCTCTCTCTCTCTCTCTCCCTTTCAGTCTTGTTCTGGCTGAAAGTAAATTAATTTATATAACTGTAGCTGTATCTACTGCGTTGGCTGAGTAAGTGAAACGTGGCAGTATGTGTCCGTAGAGTGTTAAAATCCTGAGTGTTTATTTTTATTCCCCATGACTGAACTTATTTAGTTTGATCTCTCGAATCGTAATAAATATAGTTTTTTTTTTTTTTTATCAAACAGTACGATATTATTTTTTTACTTTCAATTTCTCTGCCAGATCTTTTTCTCCAATATTTTTCCCTTTCATCCTTGAGTTTTCTAACCTGCAATTATAAAATTTTTTCTTCTGTAAATATCTAGGGGATTTCAATCTCCCATCTAATTTTTTACCTTTTATGGTTGCCCTAGTTTGAATTTTTTTATCAGAAGTTTTACCCTATTTACGCCTTGTTCTAGAAGTAAAATTGGGTGCCAAAGAAATGCTGGTATGATTTAAAACAATAAAAAATAAAATAGCAATTTTTTTGCTGACGAAATCGTCAAAAGACGAAGAAACTACTCCTGGGTATGAATAATGGTGGGAGGGAGCACCAACAACCTCTCTTTGTTCCGAGGAAGATAAAACCCTGTAACATCTTTCAAAGAGTCCAAGGCAAATTCTTCATTCAAGAGATGAATCAACAATGCAAATCTGCAAGATTGTACAGAACTTACCACATTAATGTTTTCATGCTAAGGTGCATCTGTACCCAGAGAAGCAGGACGCTGAGTCAGCTTTAGAACTGAATAGCTTTCTCTGTATAAAAATTAAATAAAGACCATTATAATGATTAAAGTTCAACGATGAAAGTGTTATAAATAAAAGAAAAACATAGTGAGCTGAAATTTACGAACTCGATTAATAATAAAAAATAATTAACGTTAAAAAAATTAAACTTTTGTTCATATTCAGTGGATGAAATGAAGGTCGAAAATTTTACAATTAAGGGTATAAAGGATTTAGGCTTTGATAATGTCACTCATAGCTGACACACAAAAAAACTGAATATAAAAAAAATAATTACTGGGGTGATTGAAAGTTATAAATGAGAATTCAGGAAGTGCACAAAAAGTAAGGAGAAACGCATATTCCCATGGAAATCTCTCTCTCTCTCTCTCTCTCTCTCTCTCTCTCTCTCTCTCTCTCTCTCTCTCTCTCTCTCTCTCTCTCTCTTTCAGTGGATATGTGGTGGATACAATTCAGATATTGTGAAGCCTAACGATTTTGTTTTTGCATACATACATATGTATAAATGGGCACATCCATATGTATAATATCTTGGTAAAATTCTCAATACAAGTGAATTCATGCATACATCAACTTCTAAATAAAACAGAGAATAAAAAAACAATTTTGAGAAAGATGAAAAAAAAAATACTAAGAAATTTCTGTTAAGGCTACAATTAAAGTAAATACATTGAGGTTTCAATCTTGTCCTTATTACTCATACTTTTAAGCATATAATTTGATTTGTTTATTTATGTCAAGTAGAGAGGGAAATGTATCAGCTAAGAAAAATACTTCCCGTATAAAATTTGTCTTTTAAGATTTTCATGAGAATAATAGATTGTCTGCAATAGTCAGATTTAGATAGGCTACCAAGTGAGACGGTTTATTAATTTTTAATCATGGAATAAAATCTTTTAATAAAATCTTTTACTGGAATTATACAGATAACCGTAATTACATATAACGTGATTTATGTTTTTCGTCTGCCAAAAAGCATAGACTTGCCTGCAGTCTATAGATGGCAGTTTTCTTTGTGGTTGGGTTTTAAAAACAACGCAAGAATTCCTATTGCACCTCAAACTAAGCATAGATATGTGTGTGTGTGTGTGCGCGCGGGTGCATCGTATTGGTTTTTTGTTTGACTGCTTAATCCTTTTTGGGGAACTTAAGCTTGTAGCACTCTGCTGATAAGAATGCGTTGAAAATTAAATTTAAACTTTTGTATAACTTTTTTGATTAGATTATTTTCCTTCGTGAGGAGATTTTCCGAAATGTATATTACTACATTGTTAATAGTATGCTTCGAATATTTGTTTGGAAGCTATTTCATCAAGTATACAATTCTCTTGGTTTTAGGAAAGTTTTCTATTTGATAATTGAAAATTTCTTTCCTTTGTCACGTATTCACTTTATTTCCTTTTAATCTGCATGTTGGACATCGAGGCTTCCCTTGTTCAATTTTCAAATGAGAAACTCCTAAATGCCGTTGGCTTTCACCTTCCCTTTTTGTACGTTATGTATTTGATAACAAGAACAGATATCAAAAATATCTAGTCATACATGCAACTTAGTAATCAGTGACCGTAACGAAGCAAAAAATATAAACCATCACTAGACGCAGTTTGCATAATTTTGTGCATAACCTGTACCTCGACATCGATAAATCCTTGGATATTTTTTTCTAGAATATTTTGGTATCTAAACAATTAAACCATTCATGTAATGTTATACATCATCAATTAACGTAACACCAAAAATGTAAGAACTAGACAGGCTTTGGTGTATTTACTGTATGAAACTTAAAAAATTTTTCTTTTACTCTTCATTCCGCATTCGATTGAAAGATCGAAGTCTATATCCGGTGGTGCATCTGGATACGCCTACATACATATTCACATGTATATTTATACACCAGGGTCCACTCTGAAATGCAGGCTTTAATATTTTACTACTATATCACGAAATTTCTCAGGTTTTTATTTTCCAAATCTTTGTCTCTCATTTGCTGTGTGGGAGTGTCCGTAAGCACGTATGTCTAGACGCGGTTACCAAATTTAGAAAATGCATACTCATCAGGAAGATTGTTGCCGTTTAACTTGATCTTATAGTTTAACAATTTAGGTGAAAAATATTATTTGAACATAAGAAAAATAATTACCATAACCTTATAAGTTCTAGGTTTCTGTAGCGTTCTTTGATGAAATGAGGACAATAGGAATCTTATGGTAAACATGAGAAAATTACGTAGGTTCATATGCTTCTCAGAAACCAAATCCTAACTAAAAAAAAAATATTTTGAGAAGAATAAAGATAAGTACGTAAAGCTAACTGACAGATCTTAGGGAAGAAACAACCGGAAATAAATTATAAAAAGAAAAAAATTAGATTCATTGGAGCTTCACTCGGCGACAAAAAGACTCAAAGAATTTAAGGTGGAAAGCCAGGCTGTGCAGTCAAAGAAAATATCGCCAGCTGTCGGTAATACTTTTGGATGTGAGAGACCTTGGCCGAGGCATTAGATGAAAGAGGTGAAGATATAAGAGAAGAAAAAAGGAAGGGTACAGAGAAAACTAAGTGATGAGGAACAACCGGCGGTAAGGGAAGAAAAATGTCTAGACAGACAGGGGTGGTTATTCTTTGAGGGGAAATCTGAAGAGAATGTAATAAAAGAGCGAAGAAACGTCAGGGTTTGAAAGATGAAATGAAAGAGAAATGGAAAAGGGATTGGAGATTCGTAAACAATTGTTCTATTACTTCGCATAGCTATATTGATCGACGGGGATTGTATTTGCTTAACTTGATTCCACCCCTAATGGAATGTCACAAAGTTTGCCTAAGATTTTCAATTATTTGGCTTCAGTGAAAGATCAAAGTACGTAAACCTCGCTGAATATTGATGTTTTGTTTCAACTGCTTTAAAAGCACATAAAATATCATACGTATATTCTCCTTGAAGTAGCGGCTCCTAAATGAAGTAACTTACCTCTCCAGGCATGTCTTCGACAGTAGTCTTGAGCTTTAAACTCTTCTGGATCTTGTTTAAATCCACCGGAGTCGTCTAACTACCAGGTAACTGATTCATTCCTCAGGCCAGCAGAGACTCAATACGTTTTAACAGACTGCTTGCAGATGTGGTCAGCAATAGCGGGGATTAAAATCAAGTACTTCTCAATGGTAGGCTATCATTCCAAAAAATGAACATATATATATATATATATATATATATATATATATATATATATATATATATATATATATATATATATATATATATATATATATATATATATATATATATATATATATATATATATATATATAATATATATATATATATATTTTTATATATGTGGTTCGAGCCCACGAGATATATTTATGATTTTAAAACATGGCCGTAACATGGTTGAAAAATCGCGTTACCGAGTCCTGAATTTTTTTGTCTTCTGTGGTTCTTAATGCCCTTGAGACGGTGATGTGATAAAATTTTATTATCTACAAAAATTCCCCTTCAGGTAACATATATGAAAATATATTATTATAGTAGATATAATTGGATATTAAAGGACGTTTATAGCTTAATGCTTGTATATATGAATCACGGTGAGAGCGAATTGATAAAAATTCATATATATATATATATATATATATATATATATATATATATATATATATATATATATATTTATATATATATATATATATATATATATATATATATATATATATATATATATATATATATATATATATATATATATATATATATGTATGTTTGTATGTGTGTGAAATTAAAATTCCTGGTAATTTGCAAAGGAAAAAAACCCCGGTGACTGGACTATCTAAATAAAATTTGCGGAAGTGGAATAACGACTTTGGCAGAATCGGAGATGTTGATTACCTCTCCTGTCTCCTGTCATTTGAAACATTGGTTTTAGAATAGGTCCCGAGGTGAAATCGTCCATGTAGTCGAATTTTCATTGGCCCGTTGATAGATTCATATTCTCTGTTGTATTAATGATGGTTAGATTCCGTAATCTAGTTATGCTTGAAAAAACACCTTGGCTTCACTCCAATTCCTGTTATGACCTGCGTCCCGCACATGTACGAAAATCCCAGAATTCTTGGAGCCATATCTAACTGATCGTTTATGCTCTATTAATCTTTGCGAGATGGATCGCCAGTCCCAAAGCATAAATATCCTTGGAATTCTTGCAAGGCATTTTGTGGACAGCGAAATAAAGTTTAATTTTTATTTTATTCATATGCATATTTTAGAAAAGTGCCCACGGTTTCAGACAGTGAAAAATTGGCAGATTATTTGATTAGGGATATTCAGACACCCTTTGATGATTTCATTTTAAAGCAGGTTTCTTTTGCTGGTAAAGTCTTCTTGTTTGGTTTTTAGGAATCCATCACAGTATTTTATGCCTGGCTTCTTGTTAGCTCACTCAGTAATAAGTTCCGCAAAGAGTAAGTGACTTATATACGACGCTTTTTAAGAATATCACTCGGTCACGCCCCCTTCCCCTGGCACCGAAGATAATGCATGACATTATCGTGCCGCACTCTCGGACAATATCAGTTGCTGCTGGGCTATGACACTGGTAACATCGAAAGGTCTTTCATTCAATAACTAAAGAAGACTCTAGAACCTGTAAATTGGTACTGTTTTTTGTACAACTGCTCAATCAACATACTTTTGAAAGTTTTCTCTTTATGAAACACAAATACTATTGCTCTCTCCCTGTGCGTCAATGACCGCTGCAACTCGTCCGTCCCAAAGGTAGGGGTAGGAGTGGTACAGGACACCATCCTTTCCCTCTCAATGCAAGAAGGTCTCTGAATCTTCATCCGAGTCCGGCTCCGGCAGCGGCTTACGATAAGGACAGCGCTGCCAGCCGTCTGAATAATATCGTGAAAGAGGGGAAGTAGTTAGGCTGAGGTGGCAGGGTAGGGTAGGAGGATGTGGGCGTGGGCGAGTGATATTCTTAAAATGCGTCGACTATAGATGTTGATGTATTGTCTTGTTCTTAGTTTTACAGAGGCCATATAAAAACATATTGATTATCGTTGAAACGTTGTCAGCCGGCGTTATATATAGTTAAAACATACTTTTTCAGTTATCAAATGCTCAAAATGTTTAAATTAGGCAAATGTCTGTTTTTCCTCATCCAGTTTTAACTTAATTGAAGAAAACGACGGATTCATGATACTAAAAAAAATTGAAATCTCCCCATTTTGTTCTCTCATTTGGATAGTTAGAAAGATAGTTAGAACATAATATAACTTATCTAAGTTTAGTAGAAGAAGGTTTTGATAAGATTATGAATGTCAAGTTAGGAATGTGAAAGCATAAACTCATTTTATTTGTATATAATTATGTACTTATATTACACTTTCATCATTTCGAAACAATACATTCTTTTGTATATTCAAGTATTCAGGCATCAGGATATTTAAATATACCAAGGAACCTACTATTTTTTAATTCTCATGTGTAATATGCTACCTGTCTGAATATAGTTTAGGGTGAATTATTATATAGATTCTTGATCATAAGTTCCTTTGATTAGTAAAGCATATTTTGTTTTTTTGAAAATACATTTCTTATTGTACGAATACAGAAGATAACAATTACAACTTGCTTAGGCAAACTATCGTATCTAATTAATGTTTAAAAACACTAACAGAAACCGGAACATATTTTCTCAACATCTCCCAAGCAGAGTGTTCATCTGTGGGACATTCAAGGCAGAATGTTGTAAAAGTTAAAATAAAAAAAAATATGTCAGCAGCTTTTTTTTTTTTTTAATACGAATGGCTTCAAGGAACTCGAAAGCCTGCTTCCATAATACCTCTGACGGGTTTTATCAGACTTTTATAATATGTAATGGCAGCTTCAAAACTTCCCTAACACTTTGCCCCAGATTTTCGGGACTTTAGACACGGTCGTCAAGAATAGAAGTAGAAAAGTTTGCAAATTTTCTTCAGAACTTACGCAAGTCGAAACACGCTCTCATATATTGTTTTTACCATGGTGAGTGTATACATTTTATATATATATATATGTATATATACAAACATGTATGTATGTATGTATGTATGTATGTATGTATGTATGTATGTATGTATGTATGTATGTATGTATGTATGTATGTATGTATGTATGTTTACATATATACATACACACATACATATATACACACACGCATATATATATAAATTATATACATACATTGTATACATGGATTCATAAATACATACATACGTAAACATGGCTGTGAATGACTGTGTTTATGTGTGGAGCATTATATCAAAACACAAATTGCTGACAACGTTTTTGATGAATTCTATTTCATTTGCTTATAGGCGTCTGTATTTTTAGTCTTATGTAGGCTATTGCCAAAATAATTTAATTAGAAAGTAGATTTATTGCATATATGATGGAGAAAACTAAAAGCTCATTTGAGGTGATAATCTACGTATCTGGACGTCACAGAAACTGACAAAAAGAAAAGATTGCCTTCAAAACCGAAGATTCACATGAAGATTTTTCTCAGGTATCTATAAACTATCAGTATTACGTTTACTCTCGAATTAGTTATGGTTGCTTTTGGAATCATCGTGAATATACCAGAATCACATCTTACTTAGGTCGGTACGGCTTGAAGTGTAGAAGGCAGGAAAGTTGTAGAAGCATGTGGCTGCATTTTTTCCCCACACAGGACGTTTCTACTCTTTCCTCATTTAGTTGTCTCATTTCTCTAGCAGTAATTACCATCATTATCATCATAATTTCATTAATTTTCAACAGTAGAGAGAACATGATCATCGATTTGATTTTAGGGTAATTTTCCAAAACTCTGACACGTTATTTTTATCCCGAATTCGCATTATTTGAATTGCAGGTGCAACAGCATATTACAGATGTTGTGATAGGAAAAGATTTTTTTTTATTTATACCATATTAACCGTCATTTCGTCTTTAGCTAAGCCGTATTATTCTAAAGGGATGTTATTACCACAGTTTTTTCAACGTGCTTTTGTGAATGGACATTAATAATGCATGGTATAAATCATAGGAAAATTAGCAGTATTGTGCAAACGTAAGATAGGATAGTGGGTATGATTATAACGTAAATAGAACTGAAATGCTGCGAATCTTTAGGCACGTAACTGGAAAACGTGAATAGAAAGATCATAGATATGGATAGTGTAGAATGCATAGAAGTTTGAGCACACTACTAATGAGTCTCGTGTATAGTCCTATGAAACAGACATTATTGTCGAATGTTATCTGCACAGGGAACTCTTCCAAATCCAATAGCCGAGTGTAAATATAGCTGAAGATATTCTCTCTCTCCCTCTCTCTCTCTCTCTCTCTCTCTCTCTCTCTCTCTCTCTCTCTCTCTCTCTCTCTCTCTTCTTCTTCTTCTTCTTCTTCTTCTTCTTCTTCTTCTTCTTCTTCTTCTTCTTCTTCTTCTTCTTCTTCTGTCATCGTTTGCTAACGAAACGGCTCGCTTTTAAAAACTATACTAAAATGGAAGAATTTTCTTTCAATACATATTTCACTTATTAGCGAGAGATCATGCTATTGCCAGTATGATGTCAACTCCCACCTCTGGATGCTTAGCCTGCAACCATAACCCAGCAACGGCTGGAATTTTAGATCATCTGCAAGCAAAAAATTTCTTTTTTACAATCCGTTTTCATATATATATATATATATATATATATATATATATATATATATATATATATATATATATATATATATATATATATATATGTAGGAAGTAAGCTTACATATGAGGGGGTCTGTTTATTGTTTAGTAATATTAGTTCTTATTTATACTCATTAGAAACTTTTGCATATTCTTTATCAGGCACACCTAAAAAGATAGCTACAACATTTTCGCAAGAAGGTGGCTAATGGGAAACTTTTTTTTTTTAATTTAAGTTATATTCCTGATTTAGATAGATGCTTCTTGGAGCGTCTTGGAGATTTATAAAATATAAATTTTTGTATTAAACATTCAAAGAAATTCAGTGTTATAACTGGAATGACTGGCACATATATATATTATATATATATATATATATATATATAATTATAATTTATATATATATATATATATATATATATATATATATATATATATATATATATATATATATATATATATATATATACATACATACATACATACATACATATATATATATATATATATACATATATATATATATATATATATATATATATATATATATATATATATATATATATATATATATATATATATATATATATATATATATATATATATATATATATATATATATATATATATATATATATATATATATATATATATATATATATATATATATATATATATATATATATATATATATATATATATATATATATCCTTTACTCCCTTTCAATGATCAATTTGGTTTAAATGTTTCAGTTTTTCTTAAAATAAATTTCTCCATTATATTTAAAACGTTTTCCAACCAGAGTATAGTGATCACGATGACAACCTCTAGCAGGTATAGGGGTTAGAACCAGCCTCCATTCTCATGCCCCAACCCCCAGCGCTCCTCTCTCTCTCTCTCTCTCTCTCTCTCTCTCTCTCTCTCTCTCTCTTTCATTGTACCTCAAGAGCTTCCGAGTAACTGTGATGAATCAAAAAGATTTATGCAGTGATATTTGCTTTTCGAAACTGCGCCAAGTATCCATAAGCATAAATGACAGAGCTTTCATACAAAAGGAACATGAATTTCAATAACCTTTCAGTTTTAAAGTCTTGGCAATGCGAAAACAGTAAGCGGTTTGCAAAATAGAAATTTTCACTTTGATTATACTTGGAGTGGAAAAGAAAATGAAAATGGTACTTTTATACACTTTTATACATATATTTTTTATTCTTGAATAAGTAATTTCCATTTTTTAGTTTTTCTATGAAAACTATTGTGCCATCTTTGTCTGTCCGTCCGCACTTTTTCCTGTCCGCACTTATTCTGTCCGCCCTCAGATCTTAAAAACTACTGAGGCTAGAGGGCTGCAAATTGGTATGTTGATCAACCCTCCAGTCATCAAGCATACCAAATTGCAGCCCTCTAGCCTTAGTAGTTTTTATTTCAATTAAGGTTAAAGTTAGCCATAACCGTGCGTCTGGCAACGATATAGGACAGGCCACCACCGGGCCGTAGTTAAAGTTTCATGGACCGCGTCTCATACAGCATTATATGGAGACCACCGAAAGCTAGATCTATATCCGGTAGCCTTGATTATACGACGTACAGAAAACTCGACTGCGCCGGAGAAACTTCGGCGCATTTTTTTACTTGTTTTTTGTTTTACTGGCTCACTCACTTAATACCCTGCGTGCCCATTTGTTGAGAGGTCAACGGCGTATATACATGGAATGTATAAAATATGAAGAGCGTTTCGAGTGTTTTCAACTTGGTTTTCACTCTCCTCCGACCGCCCTTTGTGAAATGTCTTCTCATTAAGTGCTTCCTGCATATATCAGCCGCTGCACAGAACGTTCATTAGCATTTGTATGATTGTTTTCCTCTCACATCTGAGATATTGCTCGCCTTTATGGAACAGCCCACGCTTTGTATAAAGAAGCGCATTTGGATTTGCTAGATATGTCTCAGATTTTTTCGCGTATTTCGGGGAATATTGTGTTAACTTTGTTCATATCTCATATAAGCCTTTACTGGCTATCTTTTCTAAAAAAAATCCACTATTTACTCATGAACATGTACGATGTTTTTTGTGATATTCATTTTATTGAGTCTTTATATTGACACAAATGTTCTGCAGATGCCCTACTTGTAAGTCAGGTGAGAAAAGTATTACTTGTGGAACTGCATTTTGATCAATTTCGTTTTCAAGGAAACTGAGGAAAAATTACAGACTAATGTATCATGACGGCATTTTTCGTACACTAGACGCTCACTGAAAGTCAAAATAGTTCCATTACAATGATAAATAGAGAGCATTCTTTTTTATCATTCGAGGAGGCTGCTGTATCACATGCTAGTGAGCACAAACAGCTTATGACAACCTGAATAAAAAGGGGAAATCCATATTTTTATGCCTTTGCTCAGCATACCGAAGGGGGAAAGAATTACAAATATAACAGAAACTCTGGTAGCACTGGAGAACAATTTCTGACTTCACGTCTACTTTTTTTATAACAAAGGCTTTCAGTCTAAAAGCAACGCAAGTTGAATGGACTGCAAAGCTTTTAAATCCTTTTACTATATGCTCCTCGACTTTTCCTGCTGCATTTGCTATTGTCCAGTTAACGTGATGAAACCAGTCCCTGATCTATCCGGCTTTTCTGTTTCGATCACTTTTCCCGAGGAAGGAAAAGGCGTCTACGTATCTGATTATATGTTTTTGTCATCTTGTTTTCTAATCAGTGTTAATGCACTAGGATGTGGCTCTTATGGCTCTAGGAGTTTTAGACTCGTGTAAGAATCGTTCTAGCAAATGAATGGTGATGTTCGGAATCATGAATAATTTTCAGTCTTAATGAAAGGTTAGAACTCTCTCTCTCTCTCTCTCTCTCTCTCTCTCTCTCTCTCTCTCTCTCTCTCTCTCTCTCTCTCTCTCTCTATCAACTTTAATACAGTCTACTGACGTGATAGGTTGTGCTATAAATATGATGTTTCCTTTTTCATTCGTAATCGTGATAGCTTGTGGAACTTGGTTGACATCAAGAGTTTTGTTAATTGTGAAATATTAGAGGAGATTACGCAATTAAAGAAGTATTTTGATATTTTCTCGGAAATTTATTGAACAGGACTCACGTTATCATATGATTTACCTATATTAGTTTCTGCTTGTAATAAATTAAACTCTCTTACAAAAACACAGTTGGTTTTGTTCTTGTGCCATTAAGCAATAGTTTGCTGAAATTGGAAAACAATTTCTTTTTCACATATTTGGTATGTCCTTTATGTTCACTGATGTATTTGATAAGAAAATGTAAAAACGAATTTCACAACGCTAACAAGAAAATAATGACATTTACACTTAATAAAATTTTTATGATATAATATAAAACGAAGAAGAAGAAGAAGATCATATATTAAAGTAATCAATTCAACTTCACCAATTTATTTAATCCTGGTTTACTATGTAAGATGCTACGCCAGCGCAAAGCAAAACAGAGAAGCATAACAATGAGTAGTACTCCAATTAGTTCAAAGGAAAAGTCAATTTCTCCAACACAATCCATGGGGAACTCAGAAACACTCATTGTCAATGAATTATCCACAAAAAATAGGATTCTTAATCACTCACTATCTGTTGTATTATCTAAACCAACAAACCCTAATCTCATAATCCTATTCAAATGTTTTTTTCTTTTTAGTTCCCACTTTTTAATACAGTGATTGCTTCCGTTATAAATCCATTACACCAACAGCAACTTTTTTTTTTTATACAGATGCGCGTGTCTGACTTTTTTTTTATAGAGTTCCATGTGGCTGACTTTTTTTTTATAGAGCTACTGGTAGCTGAAGCGCAGTTGTTCAGTAAAATTCAAGAGGAATTAAAAAAAGGAAAATAAAAATAGAAATAAAAATATCAAAACCAAATTACCATTTTATATAATTCCCTCCACATTTCATCCGAAGTATCGCGGATCTTTAAACTTTTAACGCTGCCACTATAATTTCTCGTTCCACTGATCCTCTAATTAACGGGAAAATAAAAAATGGCGTCTGTAAAAAAGAGAAGGGTATTAATAGACCCTTGAGGTCAGAATAAAATTGAGAGAGCCTCATTAAAAAGAAGGTTTTAGAGCGCCAGGATGTTTAGGCCTATTTCGCTTAAAAAGGGTGTCTAGGTCGTCGTTGACTCAAAGTTCTCAGACGCATAGAGAACCAGTGGCCCAAGAATTTAAGGGGTATTATTATATTTCAGTGAAAACATTCAATGGATAAATGATATTTGGATTGTTATGTCGTCCATTTTGGAATCAGACGAAGAGAGATGAGGTAGGACTGTTGACAAAAACAGGTTATGCTACTAACTCTCAGTAAATCTTTTTCATTTATTTGCATATATTTTGTTGTTGCTCTCTCTCTCTCTCTCTCTCTCTCTCTCTCTCTCTCTCTCTCTCTCTCTCTCTCTCTGCATATATGTATATACATAAACATCCACACATACATACATACATACAAAAATATGTTATATATATTATAATGTGTGTGTATGTATGTATATATATACTGTATATATATATATATATATATATATATATATATATATATATATATATATATATATATATATATATATATATATATATATATATATATATATATATATATATATATATATATATATATATATATATATATATATATATATATATATATATATATATATATATATATATATATATATATAAACTATCCAGTGTTCGATCCTTAATCTGTTGGGTTCGATCAGGAATAACAGTAACGCATCCACTCCGCCATCGTGAAAGAGAGAGAGAGCAATTACTATTTTACTGTAAATGCTCTGGTCAAATTTATGTTTGCCACTTAGAAATCAACAAAAACAAATGTAGAATAAAACCTGAACGCGTGCTACTAAAAATTTATATATTTCCCTACGCGAGTATACAGTGAGTCCTATAAAACGATGAAGATTATAATTAACAAATGCTACTAAAGATCTATATATTTCCTACGCGAGCATACAGTGAGTCCTATAAAATGATGAAGATTATAATTAACCCTGAAAAGGGCAGGAGCTCCACATTTAACTGGCGAAGGGAAATGAACCCTAATAATCTGATTTACGGTCAATTATCAGGGCTAATATAATGGAGTGGTAGATGCTCGTATTTTTGCCCCTTTTCAAGAGATAATTGAATCTCGGGGAGAAGAAAAGATGACTAAAATGGCACGTAGGAAAATATGACTCCTGTTAGAGAGAGAGAGAGAGAGAGAGAGAGAGAGAGAGAGAGAGAGAGAGAGAGAGAGAGAGAGAGAGGGTGTTATGAATAGGAAAGGTTATGCTGACGTACGTTTCATTAGAGAGAGAGAGAGAGAGAGAGAGAGAGAGAGAGAGAGAGAGAGAGAGAGAGAGAGGGTGTTATGAACAGGAAAGGTTATGCTGACGTACGTTTCATTAGAGAGAGAGAGAGAGAGAGAGAGAGAGAGAGAGAGAGAGAGAGAGAGGGTGTTATGAATAGGAAAGGTTATGCTGACGTACGTTTCATTAGAGAGAGAGAGAGAGAGAGAGAGAGAGAGAGAGAGAGAGAGAGAGAGAGAGAGAGAGAGAGAGAGAGAGTTTAAAAGTTTGTCGAGGATTATCTTTATTTTAAGCAGCTGGTATGTAGCTTCTCTCCTATAATTATAACCTAGCTGTAATTTAGTCTTCCTAATAAGCTGTAAATGTTGAGTTACGGGAAAAAACTGTAGAAAACAAAATTTGTGAATTGAAGATTTCGAAGCGATCGTGGTTTTCTACAGGGCATTTTAAGTTGTCTCTTTATTTCTAAAGAAATATAAATTCCAGGAAATATAAGCAAAGTTATTCCCAGATAAAGAAAATCAACTGAACTAGTCAAAAATTTCTTTTATGTATATTATCCGCGAGCGAGTGCAGAATTTATAAAGAAGATGAATAAGCTAACGAGCACTTAAAAATTAAATTAATACTGTGTAAATATGTTTGTAAAATAAATATAAAACATTTAGTTTTTGACAATAAAACTAGAGAAATGTGGACAGCAAAATGGAAAAGAGAAGATCGAGATATTGCACGGTGATGTGGAAATAAATGATGAAATTCAGTGACTGAATTTGTTAGCAGCTGAAATGGAGCAAGAAAAGGGAAGAGTAGATATTTGTAACTGGCAGAAAATGCAAGTAAAAATGTCTTCGAGTTTACGTTAGAGTCGATGTTGAAATGTAGATTTATTGTCATAATATCTTTTCAATTTTATTTTTCGTTTCACTCAATTCATTTTCCATTTTTTTTTTCAAGGCCATGGTAGGATCACCGATTGTTTTACGTTTAAAAAGATATCTCAGATAATATATGGGAAGCAATGGGAAACCAGCCTTGGGTACGAAGAAGTTATTATATGAAAGATTCCCTGTAGTTGACTTGTTTTATTCTAACCAGAGGGAGTAAGCTCTTTGTAGCGCATTCATTTTACATGCGAGAATATGTAATTCGCCTAGCAGAAATATATATAAAGTAACAGACTACTCTCAAGAGATATTATAGGAACGGCTTAAAATCAACACAGGGAAAATGACGATATAATTTATCATGAAGGATTATAAGACCTGAACCTCCTTTTCTTTATACATTCAAAAATCTGTACAAAATCTGATGTTACCACCCGAACAGCCGTCTAGGCTCCAGGTGCCTAATATAATGCGTAGGTCAAAATGCACACTGGGTTTTGTAACAGAGTGAGTCCAATCGCTCGTCTTCGCCCAGGGATCGATTCCTTGTGGTCTAATTAGGTGGACAAGAACGCTGCCAGCCAAACCACTAGCAAATAATTCAATACATGGATAAAAAATCTGAAAGAGTTAAAATTCGGACTCTGGTCCCTCTCTCTGTTTTTATTTGTCATGGTCGAAAGCCAGAGTCAAGAGTTAAATCTTGTTAAAGGTTTAAAACTCGATAAACCCATTTTTTTCCGCTTCACTTCCGTTTTGCTCACTGTCCTATGCAAATGTCTTGAAGGTATTCCCAGAAAGTTTAGATAATTACATTAGATGCATCTCATTTCCATCTGTCAGAAAAATAGCTGAAAATAAAATTTTCTTACTACCTTTTATATTTCAAGAATACCTCCTTGTATTCTTAAATCATTCTTCACAGGCACGCATCTGTGTCTTCTCAGCAGGTCAGGAGCTTGTCTTTTTTTTTCTTGAATGTTATTCCTTTTCTTAAATTCTTTTTTTATTTGTACTTTCTTTTTTCTGAGTCGGCTCGATGAGACCATTCGTTTTTACGTCACACGAGCTTGACGAAATCCTTTTAAGACATGGTAACATATTTGGTGCATTATTCTGGTATCTGTTCTCTTTTACGATGTTCTTTGCGAGATTTTATGTTTTAGATTCAGTTTTTAAAAAGGATTAAAGATCCCAAAAGGATGTCAAGGTTGAATATCAATGGATTTAGTGCCGGGATGAAACTTTGATTTTTATGATATATTTCACTTACAGTTTGTTGAAATCTTTCAAATAAATTTTGTCACAGGTATAATATTGTTACCTTATTGCAGAGTTAGATATGCAAAAGTGCTCTAGTGTAAACAAACACACACATATAGTATATATATATATATATATATATATATATATATATATATATATATATATATATATATATATATAGTGTTATAAAAGTACAAAAAACTTTGTGTATAAAAAATGGGTGTGAAGAGCATAAGAAAGTTATAAACAATAACAGGCCAACATTTCTCTATGAATCGTATACGCTGATAACTAGACACACCAAATTTTAGGTGGAAAACAAACTAGCTTCTCTGCAATCTAATTCTTTCACCAAACTGCAATATTGTCATCGCAGTCAATTGCTAAGTCTCAATGTTTTCCCTACATTAACCAGTGTCCTTTGTATTAATGTATTGAATGTAGTGAGAACTGATCCATACTGTCAGAAAGTTGTAGGCAAAAAAACCTAAAGAAATAAATTAGTTATTTCTCTCTCTCTCTCTCTCTCTCTCTCTCTCTCTCTAAAATGTAAGTCATTGAGGACGAACTCAATACTGAAGACATAGCGGACGTCGTCACGTCCTTCAAGCCTTTTCATCACCCAAAACCCACACCCTTAAAAAATGAGGAAATGATTGCTCTGGAAAATATTTACCGAAACCCTTCCTTGTTTACTCGAGAAGGCAGAACTAACTAATAAAAAATAGCTTTCATTTTCTCAGACGTTTCCTTTGGTATTGAATTGGGGGAAATTTACTTAAGTTTGCATACGTAATTGGAAGGGGCAATGTGATCACCGCTTTCATACATGCAACTGAGAATAAATAAAAATCCTTGTGAGTGTACAGAAACTTTTATTGGGATAAATGTTTGATCTGTATATTTACTTCGTTCTTGTGCATTGGTTCATTTATGTAGTCTAAGTATTTAACAACATTAAAATGTTATTAAATAGATGCTTACTTGTGCTATGGTTCGTGAAAATCCAGTTGTGGGAATGTGAGCTATGTGTATTATTCTTAACAGAGACATAAAAAAACTATTATGTATTGTGACCATTATTACTTAATGAAAAAGCCATTCAAAATATAATTCACAAGCAAACAAAGGGTTGCTTGTGAAAGAAACAAAAGTTAAACAAAACTATATGACCTGCTTTACATCTCGTGTCCTTTACTAAAAATGCATATATTCTCATATACTGCTATAATTATGAAGCAAATTAACATTTCAAACGCTTGTTAACAGCGTCGTTACATTGGAAATGGATTCATTTTGTCTGTTGGACGGGATGCAGAGCAGTGTGGATTTTACAGAGATTACAGGAAAAAAAATTAGGTTGGTTGGGGAAACTTCCATGCGTGGTATTTACGAGTATTAGGTAATGGAAATTATAAATTCTGCTAATTTCAGTAGCTCTATAACGATACTTAGTGCTTCAGTAAAAACGACATTGAAATAGAAATAAACAATGATTCAAGTTAGGGACTCCACGAATAAACGTATAAAATCCCCCTAAAACCCTTAATTAGGCCAAAACGAATATTTGTTCCTCCAAAAAGAGAAGTTGTTTGTTGTTACAGAGGAACCGCCCAAACTTTTATGTTATCTCCTCTCTGTGACTTCCGTCGACAGTATATGAAATAAAGTTGGCTCAGGACTTTTATCGTTCCCTCCGGTGCATTCCGGCAGGCAATTTCGGAGAAACTTTCCTTCTCTTGCCTTCGCAATAAAACAGATTTTCGGCGCGCGAGTTCATTCCATTCCGGGGAACAAGCGCTACTTGGGCGTAAGGGCAAATGGTGAGAGATATATATATACCTCCCGTAAACTTTCTATCGTAAAAGTATATGCATCACTGCCCCAGGCGAGAAGAGGGTTTATTTTTCCATTTGGTTCCCGTTGTGCTTGTTGAGATTTGATGTGTGTTTGGGGTGTCCATCTGAGAACCTAAATCGTGCACTTGGACTTGTGGAGCTTAGCTGTGATTTTTTTGTGTTCTTACAACTGAATCACTTCCACAGTAATGAATCAAACGTCTTCCATGGAAACCATGAAAGTATAGACATCCAGAGGTGCAGTATACTGGAATCTTGTCCTGAAAGTATTCGAAAAGTGACAAAAATTTTACGATATATCTCACAAAAGTTCGGAGCAAATAATCTTTAGTAAGGAAAAAAAGAGAAGTTTATGTAGTGACTCACTAAAAGGTACCAACATTTACGTGGCGTTAATCTGTTTCTATACCGCTCATTCTTATCGATTAGATTTCATACCTTGAAAGCTGAAATGTCTTCTATTTGTCTACTTCTCTACTGATCTGTATAGGTGCGTATAAATTTGTGCACGAACGAAAGCGCGGGTGGGAGTGTGTATGCACATAAGTACGAAGAAGATCTTTTGCAACGATTACAGGTTTGCAATGTGCAACAAAAGAACTGGTAACGCAAATTACTGTACATACAACATCAAACTTCTGTGTCTGGGCATTAATTCAGCAATATTCGAAATAATAACAAAAAAATTACCTACATCTATGGGAATTAATTCACATTTTTTCTTTTATGTTTGCTATAAAAACGCTATATGAAATCATAACCTTTTCCAAACACTAAAACAAAATAGATGTATCATAAACATGTACATAAAAGACTGGTAGTGAAATCAGTGCCCAAGCATCGAACTTCAACGGATCAAATAAACCCAAAGTATATTCGTATAAAAATATTTCCTTTTTCATGAACGGAAAACAAGGTATCTATGAATTGTGAAATATTCTGTAATTTCCTATGTTCATATTTTATTATAGTAATGTGGCCAGTTATTAAAAATGTTCATCGGTAATTTAAAAAAAAATTAAAACTTTCCATATTTTCTTGTATTAATTAGGGCCGGTTATTAATCACTTTCGCTAGTAATGTTAAACAAATTCAAAATGATCAATGAACAGACTCAAGACACTGTTTGAGTCAGAAGAGAACTAGAGAATCACAGAAGGAAAGAACAGCGAGAAACTCTCCTCATCTTAATCCAGTTTAATTGGAATAGAAGCCTCTGCAAATGATTTATATTCTGCTTGGACGAGAGCCTTAAAGCATTTACTCAGTCTCAGCTTCGCACCTTTTGTACGAATAATTTCCTCAGCTCGAGGTGCGGAGCGGTTTCATTTTGCTCGTCTGCAATATGAAATATGGTTTAATAAATGGTGGAAAAAGAGTAAGATGGAGAAGGGGGCATTTATATTAAAACGACAGTGACCATTTGCATACCTAGGGACACATACGCAAACAGTACGTATGTATAATGTATATCTGTATATCTAGTATATATATAATATATATATATATATATATATCTATGTATATAAAATATATATATATATATATATATATATATATATATATATATATATATATATAGATAGATATATATTATACATATGTACTGTTTGTGTATGTATTCTAGGTGTATATATATATATATATATATATATATATATATATATATATATATATATATATATATATATATATATATATTACTAATTATTAGTATCTCCGTCATACAAAGAATAGCAACATTAGCGTGTTTGCTTCATAATTGCCTGCTTCCATACTAGAGTACAGATAACATCAAAATATGATAAAATGTGTGAAATTAAAAACATTGATAAGAGAACCTTTTACGGTGTTGTCCATAGGTCTCGCTGCCCAAACCAGGAATGATGTTCTATTCGGTAAAGACGTTCATGATATTGGAAGCTAGAGGGAATAGGCAAAATGACTTGTTGAGAATGATAACATTGTTTTCTTGACTGTCTGACTTCCGTGGTTTTCCTCACCGAATTCTAATTGTCCATAATATTTTTAGATATATGGTTATAGATGACACGCACTCGAGATAAACAACAACAGAATTTGGATATGTGACTAATTCGTTCGCGAATTCTCCGGGCCTTAATTAGTTTTGTCATGAAAAGATTTCGATACCGAAAGAAAAAATCTCAAACTAATTTTGCTATACTTTTTAGATTTTTTTTTTGCGGGGTGGTAAATTGTTAACTTTATATTTTTATGTAATGGGATCAAAATTATTATTATGATGCCCTGATTTGTTTATTATATATATTTGAAAACTATTTTTATTATAACAGGAGTAAAATACGTTAATGCATATCCCATCAAATTATTAAAAATAAAACAACTGGGGAAGGTAAATAGCTTTATGTTATGCATCTTTCTTATCTTATCTTGTCGAAAAAGCATCTATTAATCTAATGTAAAATGTGAAGGAGCTGCAATATAGGTATGCAAAAGTCTATGTATCTTTGAAATATACGCAGAGATTCCTGCAGGCAAATATCTCCGCACTTAAAAGAGAACTATTTAATATAGTATATTTTTCCTCATACAGCCTCCTGTTTTTAAATAAAATGACGATATTGCAACTACAATACTCGCAAGCTTTCAACATCAAAGATGGCAGTAGCACTTTGGATAGGGAAGATTTGTAATTTTTGAGAATGCATGGATATCAATATTTGTAGGACTACATTTCCAATAAGTTCTACTCGATTTCATGTTCGCATGTCTTACAATAATAATAATAATAATAATAATAATAATAATAATAATAATAATAATAATAATAATAATAATAATAATAATAATTAAAATAGTAATAATAAAAAATGTCTAATTCACTCATTAAGTCCAAAAATGCATAACATAAAACTGTTTACCTTCCCCAGGAGTCTTAATGTTAATTTCATGAGAGTTCAACTTTATATTCTTTCCAATAATAATAATACATTCATATACATACATACATATATATATGTATATACATATATATAAATATAGAATATATATATATATATATATATATATATATATATATATATATATATATATATATATATATATATATATATATATATATATATATATATATATATATATATATATATATATATATATATATATATATATATAGAAGTATCTGAAAGACAAATAATAATAATAATAATAATAATAATAATAATAATAATAATAATAATAATAATAATAATAATAATGTTTAGGCATTGTTCTCGTTATCATAAGAACATGGCTTTCTACAGTTTTATTAGAGTTATCTTGTTTTATTTGAACTCTAAAGTTTCACAGCCGTTTTGTTTATTTTTACTTGACTTATGTCGTCTTGAAAACTGTGGATAAACCTTACGGGGAGAAATGACTATAGCTATAGACCTGCTGAAAATGACAGCTTCAATATGAAAAGGAGATTGTATTATTTCGTTCATTTTCTTTCAAATATGTGTCCGGAGATGCGACAAGGATTACTACCGTGTTAATCAGATGATTATTTTATAAAGAAGGATTACTACCGTGTTAATCGGATGATTCTTTTATAAAGAAGGATTACTACCGTGTTAATCAGATGATTATTTTATAGAGAAGTGTTACTACCGTGTTAATCAGAAGCTTCTTTCATAAAGAAGGATTACTACTGTGTTAATCAGATGATTTTATTTTATAAAGAAGGATTACTACCGTGTTGATCAGATGATTCTTTTATAAAGAAGGATTACTACAGTGTTAATCAGATGATTCTTTTATTTAGAAGGATTACTACCGTGTTAATCAGATGACTCTTTTATAAAGAAGGATTGCTATCGTGTTAATCAAATGATCTTTTATAAAGGGTTACTACAGTGTTAATCACATGACTCTTTTATAAAGAAGGATTACTACCGTGTTAATCAAATGATCTTTTATAAAGAAGGATTACTACCGTGTTAATCACACGATTATTTTATAAAGAAGGATTATTACCGTGTTAATCACATGATTATTATATAAAGAATGATTACTACCATGTTAATCAAGTGATTCTTTTAGAAAGAAGGATTACTACCGTGTTAATCAAATGATTCTTTTAGAAAGAAGGATTACTACCGTGTTAATCAAATGATTCTTTTAGAAAGAAGGATTACTACCTTGTTAATCAAATGATTACTTTATAAAGAAGGATTACTACCGCTTTAATCAAATGATTATTTTATAAAGAATAACCTATTAAATTGTAAAATAATGTTAGCCATGCATTTGTACATTATGCAATTAGAGTACGCACTACCATAATCATCTGAATTCTTCGTGCTAATCATCTTAGTCATAAAGAAGCGTCAATTATAGAGCTGGTTTCCTGACCAGTGGGTATGGGCATTACTTTAACCACAGATAAAACGGAACCAAACAACTGAATAATTATGATTTGGAAATGGACAAGGGATCTCGGTTACGCCGGTCAGTTGAGAAACTACAATTATCTACCACTGAGAGACAGTACAATTATCGACAGTTCCTCCTGAACGGTTCAATTTGATCAGGCTTCAAAACTGGTTACACCTTTTTCCTTTGTATTGAACATATAGTTTTCACGTTGTGATATATCATCATATTTTTCATAAGGCCTGATGTCAAAGTATTTTTCTTTGATAACTGGAAAGTTTCCAATGAGTAAACAGTGAAAAAAAGAACAAGCCAACACGTGACACTTTTTTGTTAGCAGATTTGATTTAGTTTTCTTATCTTTGTTATCCTATAGGCTTTATGTTATCCTATATGTATTAACATTTGATAATATTTAAATGAAAAAAAAAAAGTTACTCTCATCTTGGATAAATATAAGGGCGAGGGAAAAGAAAAAAAGAATGAAGTGACGTGAAAATACTGGTTCAGTAATCCCCGTGTCTTTGTAATCCTATATGCTTTTCATGCATTAGCATTTGATTATATTCTTTAAATTTATAAGAAAAAAAGTTACTCTTATCTTGGATAAATATAAGGGCGAGGGAAAAGAAAAAAAAATGAAGTGACGTGAAAATACTGGTTCAGTAATCCCCGTGTGTACACTTCCAAGAACGAAATATGTTAACGATGAACTGTACTCGAATGAACGTTCCAAAAGTGATATCCCCTCAGACTTAAACAGTGTTTGTCAGAGATTCTAATTTAATTTAATTCGAGCGAGCTCAGGAATTACTCACGGAGCAACTTCGTGAGAAGTCTATTCAGCATCCTAATTAAGAGTCCGTGCGGTTGTTCCAGGCCTTGGGTAGTAATTTCGAGACCTTAATTAACACCTTAATTTGTTTATTATATTTTGCAAATTCTGCTTTATCAGTGAAGTGGATTCTGTTTAGAAGACTCCCCATGTAAATGTTAGAAATATTCATCCCTATTTCCACTTTTAAGAATAAATATTTTATGTAGATCAGTAAGGAAATATTAACCATTTTTCCCGTCAGTAAACGTGCACAGGACGAGGAATGAATAATGTAGTCGTTTTCCCGCTGTTTCCCCTTTTTTATGTGACGTCAGATTTGTTTTCTGTTTTAAATTTACGAGCATCTATTATAGTATATATAAATCAGCCGATAGTTTCATATTTAAAAAAAAAAGAGTGTCTATATTTTATAACACTGAGTTACAGATAAGCTATTAATATCTAATTCACTTTACTGAGGGACTAACTCATATTCAACAGAGCACTGGACAACCTTGGTCTCCATATTCCTCGTGCAAATTTTATATTTCCAAATTAAGAAGTGGTAAAAAAAAGAATAAGATATTTTAAGATTTCATGACAGTATCTGTATGCAGTTCTTAAAAAAAACTGATCACTAGCTCTGATTTTCTAATATAGATGAAATGCCCGAAATATTTTGATATTTTGGTGACAATCTTCAGAGCGACATACAAACGGTGGCCTACATAATGAACATTTGATTAAATGATATAATTTTATACGGTACCGTGGTGAAGATAATTTACTATATCTGATTTCGACAAGATAATGTGCTCTTAAACCGAAATGAACCATTATTGCTGATGTTAATGCAACGGACGTAAGACCGCTTAACTGCATCTACAATTGAGCCTGGCAGAACTGAATCATATTCATTTCCTGTTTAAGTTAGAAGGAAATCGAAGCTGGAGGAGCAGGGTGGGGTGGTGGGAGGTTAAAAAATATTAGACATTCAAGACTTACAATGTGGAACTACTGAATTATACATTTTTCGCCAAATAAAAAATTAAACTAAATTTCTGTTGCCTATGCTAGCTGGTTCAGTTTCATCCATAACATGAGAATTTCTTATCCACGCGTATTCATATACTTAACCTGAAACAAATTTTTATTCTAGGTGACTAAATCAATACAATTACTGAACTCCTTTCTCGACACCATGAGGATGCAAACATATTCTGTCAATTAGGATTTAGACGATTTCCATGGAAAGCCAATGTAAATTTCTAAAATGAAATTAAAGTCTGAACAAGTGTATGTAAAGCAACAGCAGTCTATTCTGAAAAGAAAACGGGTTGGGCTGCCTATGGAAATCGTGTAATATGTATTTACGGTCGTTTGAGCATAAGAACGAGACCATTTGTATGCTAGGAAGCTCAGAGGGTATAAACATAAAATATTTCATGTGAAAAGTGTTTCAACGGGACATGAAAAAGCTGCAAAGGCTCATCATAGCATTATAAAAGAAGCGGGGATGAACTAAATATCATGAAGGGCAATAGCAAGGCAGTAAAATGACGGTAGTTGAGTAAAATGTATTGCTGTGAATATCGGTAGATTGGAGATGGAAACTATGGCTTCGGAAAGAGAGAGGAAATGTTGCAGAAATTCAAAGACCAGGATAATGCGAGTCATATTTGTAAATAGAAATGATTGGATGACACCATGAAATAAAAAAAAGTATTTGAATGAGTTAAAGTCTATTTAAAAGAGTTAATGTTTTAGCATTTAAAGTTTATATTAACCTTAGTGCAGAACTGTGATTAAAATTTAGACACTGAACAGAGGAAAACCTAAAACAGTAATTAAAAAATGCTCCGAAATTTCTTCGGAGCAATCAAGTTTTCTGTACAGCATGTAATGCTGTATGAAACTCTCATTCACGTCCCATGAAACTCTCAGCCGCGGCCCATGAAACTTTCAGCCACGGCCCGGTGGTGGCCTGTGTTTTTGGCACCTATAGCGGTGCCAGACGCACGATCATGGCTAACTTTAATCTTAAATAAAATAAAAACCACTGAGGCTAGAGGGCTGCAATTTGGTATGTTTGATGATTGGAGGGTGGATGATCAACATACCAATTTGCAGCCCTCTAGCCTCAGTAGTTTTTAAGATCTGAGGGCGAACAGAAAAAGTGCGGACGGACAGACAAATAGCCATCTCAGTAGTTTTCGTCTACAGAAAACTAATAGTAAACGTATATATAATTTATAATTGAACTTGTTTTAATTAATACGCACACTCATAATATACTATTTCAGTTGTCGTATTTTGAAGCCTTAAATAAAAAAAGAATCTAATTTACCTCTTCACCGAAGACTTCACCCTTTTAGGACTTTCATTGTTCAGGATTCCACACAGATCTCTTCCCTTTCTTTAACTTGGAATTGTTTACGCTTCTTTTCTCTTGTAAATATCACTTTCCCATTTTTTTCTGAAATTCTCATTTTGTTTTTATTCCTTCTGGTGCCCGCTTGCTGATACCAAAAATGGTCTTTGTCCCAACAGTTAAATTTGTCTATGCAATGAATAATAATAATAATAATAATAATAATAATAATAATAATAATAATAATAATAATAATAATAATAATAATAATAATAATAATAATAATAATAATAACGGTTCGAAAATGAAATCTAATTTAACTTTCTTGTTTCTTACAAAGTTACAGAGAAAGTGGTTTATGAAAATATTATATAATAATAATTATATGAATGTCAACTATAGGCTAGAAAGGATATCATAGTAAGCTGACGAGTCATATTTCAACGAAATGAAATATATGGTTATTAAAACTTTATGACTAGATTGGTAAAAATTCTCTTGGTTAAGATGAAATACCCTAATGTGTAAGGCAAGTAAAATCATAAATATGCTGTGACAGGATTATACGTATAGAAATTCTCTCTCTCTCTCTCTCTCTCTCTCTCTCTCTCTCTCTCTCTCTCTCTCTCTCTCTTACACACACACGTTTGTCTTGCCTTCCAGACAAGTATTCCTTCTTTATTTTTACATAGTTTAATTACTTTTATTTCTGCAGTATGTTTCCCCACTGGCATACTGCTTCCAGCTCTTGTGATATCCGTTCTTCCTTCCCTAGCTTAAGGCAGCAGGACTAAAAAAGCATTCTTTGCTTTCTATATGATAAGTAATAAAGAATTTCTAAAAAGCCAGGGTGTCCCACAGGCATGGAAATTTCATGGAAAAATTGTTTAGGAAAAACTAAACATTCCTTCAGGCAAGGCCTGTGTTCTAACTTCCAAGAGAGAGCCAGAGATACACTGAGGCAGTATTTCTCCGGACGCTATTTCCTTCTCTTGAATCTTGGTGGGCCATTCCATAAACATCTAAGAAGCAGCTATTCCTATTCGTAAGACTGAGGGGTAAAAGAAGAAATTCGCTCTCCCTAGCGAAAACATGTCTGTTTCACTTAATTCGTTGTGCAGAATAGTTTGTGAGGATGGAGGGGGTACGAGGGAATGAAAGGAAAAATAATTTTTGTTTTCCTTAACAGAGAAAGTGAGATTGTTTTAGGTGTTTGAGTGTTGTATTGTAACTGTTAAAATGTTAACACCAAAAGTAAAAACAAATTAACCTTGTTAGTAAGAAAGACTATGATAGATGAAAGGGATATAAAAGAAAGGTCACAGCTTAAATAATTTGCATTTGATCCACACTTTCAGAAAAACAAATTGCAAGGCTGTGAGTAAACCTTTTAGTTACTGGTATGAGAAAAATATTAGCTACAAACGCTTTATACATTTAGAAACAAATTTAATATATATATATATATATATATATATATATATATATATATATATATATGTATATATATATATATATATATATATATATATATATATATATATATATATATATATATATATATATATATATGTATATATATATTGGTATGAGAAAAATATTTGCTACAAAAACTTAATGGATTTAGAAGCAGATTTGATGTATATATATATATATATATATATATATATATATATATATATATATATATATATATATATATATATATATATATATATATATATATGTGTGTGTGTGTGTGTGTGTGTGTGTGTGTATGTGTATATATATATATATATATATATATATATATATATATATATATATATATATATATATATATATATATATATATATATATATATATATATATATATATATATATATATATGTGCTTACAAATACAACTTTCAAACAAGAGTCATTTTAAGGCCTTAGCCTCCCACCAAGACTGAATAGCCAAATTTCTTATTCCCCTACACCCTCCTTCCCCAGAGCCAATAAAACGACCGTTTTCCAGATTCCCATCTCTCTCAAAATCTAATCACCTGTTGCCAGTTAGATGGTTTTACCACTGGCAAAGTTTCCTTAAATGTCCAATCACAGTTTGTGAGTAATCTTGTTAACAAACAAGTAAAAGATGAGCCTAAGTATCTTCGGCGCAATCGAGTTTTCTGTACAGCTGCTACATCGTATAATCAAGGCCACCGAAAATAGAACTGTTTTTCGGTAGTCTCTGTATAATGCTGTATGAGCTGCGGCCTATGAAACTAACCACGGCGCGGTGATGGCCTGGCATATATCGTTGCCAGACGCACGATCATGGCTAACTTTAACCTTAAATAAAATTAAAACTACTGAAGCTAGAGGGCTGCAATTTGGTATGTTTGACGACTGGAGGGTGGATGATCAACATACCAATTTTCAGCCCTCTAGCCTCAGTAGTTTTTAAGATGTGAGGGTGAAGAAAAAAAAGTGCGGACAGAATAAAGTGCGGACGGACAGACAAAGCCAGTACAATAATTTCTTTTCCGAAAACAAAAAATGAGATCAAGACAAAGAGACAGATGGAGGAAATGCAAACAAAATCTATTTCCTTGCTCTAGGTAGTAATCTAACATCCTTTAAATAACTCAGGAGAACATAAATATAAATATATACACACTATAGATAAAGTATAAAGAATCGGTTACAACTGACATTTAGCTAATGACATTGATTATCTACATGAACTGCCGTTCTTACACGCTCCTAAGATCCTATAATATTGACGAATAAGGAAAAATTGCTCACACCAGCACTCTGCTTGCGGAAAGAAATAGAGTAAATGGAAAAAAATAGAGTAAATGAAAAAAAAATAGAGTAAATGGAAAATAATGGAGTAAATAGAGAATTTAAGAAGCCTCTGTGGCTGTGAGTTAGAAAGTCTTATCACTTTTCCTCGACTCATTTATTAGTGGGTAAACTGGTGGGCGGTAGACAAGGAGTGAACCTTAGACTATATAACATGAGGCATGAGCTATGCTATTCTGCCACTTTTGAAGCGAAGCCTAAAATAGTTTTCCTTTTGTAACACAGGGATTCGTGAGTTTTGTTTCAGTAAATACCGGGATTTACAACTATTTACATGTTACTTTCACCAATTTTGCCAATTTAACATTACTCTGTAGTTTCGAAACTAAGGGGAAATGCTTTTAGCGTAACACCCAACAAACCGCCCCCCCCCCACAAAAAAAAAACAGAAAACAATAAAAAAAAGAAAACACAGACACAAAAATCACATGCTCTTCTTTCCGCGAAAACAATCGTTGTTCGACCGTCACGGTCGTTCTTTCAACTTTTCTCTTTAGGTCTGGAAAATGGTTCAAGGGCCATTACTTTTCCTGGACAGCTAAACATAATGGAGCTACGCCGCCCTTTTCTGAAACCGGAAAGAAAATGTTTTGTTTTTTACTGCTACGTATTCATGGAGACTTCACATTAATGTACGTGTATATCTGTTGCTTGGCTGTAAGCATGTAATAATGATTTTATTCTTACTCTTAACAACAATGAGAAATTCACTGTATGACGTCAGATGTTGGGTCTGGGAAGTTATTGCCCGTTTGACCTCCGAATAATTGTTGTGGCCATTCGCTTACAAAAAATGTACATATGTAGGTCTACACTCACATGAACAATCATAAAACAATCCAGAAATATTGGGAGCTTGTTCCTTGCCAGAAAAAGTCTAAGTCCTCTGAAAAAAACATTTTTTTTGGTTAAGAAAAAATTTCGGATTAGACCTATAGCTCATAAAGTATTTTAACCATGCTATTGAAATTATAATAGCGAAAATATAACTATTACTGAATATATGGCATACATGTTCTCGTGTTAATTTAATTTTGTGACATTTCAAGTAGCAGTGAGTTAAAAAAATGAAAATTAACAAGTTGAATTGAATTGAATTGAATTGAATTGAAAATAAGTTCATTTTCTAAAGTCACTTATTCAAATAGACGTAAATGATTAATACCTCCACTAATATTCCAAACAAAATTATAAAAAAAAAAAAATTCGAAAAATTTTCTCATGTCCAAATACAGCCATGACATAAATTCGTTATTTATGTCGCATATTAATACCAATATGAAGAACAGGATTTTATCTCAGTTAATGTATATGAAATTTTCAAAGACTGATTAAAAAAAAAAAGAATTTTAATATCAGTATTAAGAACGGGATTTTATCTCAGCTAATGTATACGAAATTTTCAAAAAGACTGCTTAAAAGTAAAAAAGAATTTTAGCATAAATATTAAGAACAGGATTTGATTTCAGCCAACGTATACGAATTTTTCAAAAAGACTGATTAAAAGAAAGAATTTAGCAGGTAAGAAAATGGGAACAAATCTATCAAGTCCAATTGCAACGGTGCCACCCATTCGCTATTAAAGGCACGTTCCAAAAGAAAACTCTTTTCTCTCGCGGATTTTTGCTCCCAGCATTTCCGAATTCCTTTCTCTCCGGAGGAATAGACTCTACAAAAATCCTGTAAATGGAAATAACAGAGCTAAGCATCTTGATAAGAAAAATTAGCCTTTCATGACTGCACTGTAAACATCTTCTTTCCTGTGCTTTTTCATACATACATATACATGCACATATACGTATAACTGAGTCACGAAACTGTGGAACGTGATGAATATGTGAATAAAGGCAATACTACGAAGGAAAGTGAAACGACGGAGTGGTGCTAGGTCTTTCGACTTACTGCCCTTTACTTCGCAGGCTGATAGAAATATAAAAATAAGTTGACAAAGAAAGCTCGTTTAAATGGCAGATGGGGGATTATAAAGGAAAATATGTACCTAGAATCCAACACAGCTGAAGGATTAGTAGACCTACCAAAACCAAAGTAAATATATAAGAGGTTTTACAAAAGCTTAGGCCTAACAGCTCGGAAGCAGGGAAAAGTCAATTAAAAGATTATACATGCGCACATGCTGTAACTATAACATTTTCCACTGGACTCTTCAATGCATTTTTATTACGATTTCTCTTTTCACGTTTTTGCTGTTGCATCTTCGACTGTACCCTTCGTTCCTAGATCTTCAAGGTCACCTGTGGGTACGAATCCTACCACGTGTCTGAAAACAGCGAGTCGGCCTTTGATCTACTTATTGCTGTACCCTCTGGATTGGGTCCGTGGCTAAGATCCGGGCTCTCTGCTTCGCCTCTGCCGATGCAATTTTGGTAACCACAATCCATCATAATC
>NC_089765.1:22719043-22726543 GCF_040412425.1 Macrobrachium rosenbergii | reverse complement strand
TAGGAAAACATAGAAAATATTTGAGTATTGGAAAATTAACTGTACGTTACTGAATATAAAAATAAGGACTTTGCACCATAACAAAATGTTTCTAAGCTGAAATAGCCATCTCTTCAAGTTCGACGTTCAATAGAAATGTGATATATGATTTATTTACTGAACTTTGGACGACTGCTCAAATGAGGATGCTTTGTGAAAAGGAAACATTGGACGTTTGCTGTAGGAAAACAGCATATATTTCAAAACCATAAATTTTATATCTATATGCTAATTATGAATGTAAATGAGGTTATCCGTGTATAAAATGAAGAACTCTTCAGTTTAATCTTTGTATGCGAGTACATTTGACATTACAAATTAAGATGAAAGTTACTGGATTCCTATTGAATTTAGAACCGAGATATACTCTACTGCATTTAGCAGCACATTTTCATAACTTTTGTTTAAAATGGATGTCATTCATAAAACTGTTTTCACAAAAGATAATATATTGTCGCTATTTTAGAATCTCAGACCCTAACGATGAATGCATGCCGCACAAATCGGAACGTTTAACCTTGGTTTTTGCGACGTCCAAACTTATGTTTGTATGACTGATATTTTTAGATGTTAAGCGTATAGGTTAACACTAAAGACATCTGCTAAGGAATTGAAAAATAGTGAGTTTCACTGGACTGGTACGTTATACCTACATCCCAAATACTAGAAGCGTCCTGAAAACTATCCGCAAAATAACTCGTCCTGTTTGAAGTATTTGTACGGAACGATAGTTGTTTACTGAAAATGTGTAGATGGTAAAAAAATAAACAGCATGCGTTCATCAAGCCCACTCATTTGGGAAAGATGCAAAACTCGATAGGTATATTGCTTTGGTTCGGTACAATGGAAGTTATATTTGGCCGTATTCATGCCTCATGGTTAATCATGAAAATTTCAAAACGTATTCTTACTGAATATTTGGTTGCTTATTTTCATCACCCGTCCTATGACGTATTGCAACATTTTTCATTAAGCCCGTCTTTTCAAAAGAGATAAAGGAAATGCGTATCTACAACCGTTAATATTCCTTTAACGAGAGAGAGAGAGAGAGAGAGAGAGAGAGAGAGAGAGAGAGAGAGAGAGAGAGAGAGAGAGAGAGAGAGAGAACAGAAAACGGAAATACGCATCTACAACCGTTGATATTCCTTTAATAAGAGAGAGAGTGTGTGAGAGAGAGAGAGAGAGAGAGAGAAGAGAATAGATAACACCAATGAGTATCTGCAACCGTTAATATTCCTTTAAGAGAGAGAGAGAGAGAGAGAGAGAGAGAGAGAGAGAGAGAGAGAGAGAGAGAGAGAGAGAGAGAGAGAGAAAATAGATAACAGAGATGAGTATCTACAACCGTTAATATTCCTCTAATGAGAGAGAGAGAGAGAGAGAGAGAGAGAGAGAATAGATAACAGAAATGAGTATCTGCAACCGTTAATATTCCTCTAATAATGAGAGAGAGAGAGAGAGAGAGAGAGAGAGAGAGAGAGAGAGAGAGAGAGAGAGAGAGAAGAGAATAGATAACAGAAATCAGTATCTGCAACTGTTAATATTCTTCCAATGAAAAGAGAGAGAGAGAGAGAGAGAGAGAGAGAGAGAGAGAGAGAGAGAGAGAGAGAGAGAGAGAGAGAATAGATAACAGAAATGAGCGATACAACCGTTAATATTCCTTTAATGAGAGAGAGAGAGAGAGAGAGAGAGAGAGAGAGAGAGAGAGAGAGAGAGAGAGAGAGAGAGAGAGATTATATCGTTGTTATTATGAAAAAATTGTAAGAAGTTATTCATAATAGTTAAAAAAAAGATGAAAAAAAAAATAGATTAAGAAGAATTTACTATAATTGCAGACATGACATAAAATAATTTTTCGGGGCATTTATATCCTAAGTTTAAAAAAAACAACTCGTATCTTCATTCCTAAAATAATTTACCTTTTATTATTCAAAGGAATTGAATAGAGAATGTAGGCCAAAGGCCAAGCATTGGGACCTATGAGGTCATTCAGCGATGAAACGGAAATTGACAGTAAAAGGTTTGAAAGGTGTAACAGGAGGCAAACCTCAATTGTTAGGAGTTGGTGAAGAGTAAGCTGGAAGTAGAGAATATGAAAGGAGGTACAGTAAAAGGAACGAAAGGGGTTGCAGCTAGGGGCCGAAGGCACGCTGCGGAGAACCTTAAGTAACCCATACAGTGCACCCCATGAGGTGCATTGACGGCGCTACCCACTCTCCGGGACATTATTCAGAGGCATGGATAAATTTTTCGATTAGTGAACGATATAATGAATAAACGTTTGAAAAATAAACTTCTGTTTTTTGCAAAATTAAAATGTCAAAATCACATTTCTTTAACTATATTAAAGTAAAGTGGTTGAGTTTCCGGCCTCTATGAAGTTTTTACTTCAGTTTTGCAGCTGAGTCTTATAGATAATTTTCACCCTCACGGTAACCTATGCTGAGTTTAAACGAGAAATAATTTTAACATAGGAAAAAACGCAGATAGAATTATGAGTAGGAAGAAAAGGAAATAAAATATCCTAGGATGCAAGGAATCAAAGGAGAAATTATAACAATTTTCTTAATTATAATTGCCTACATATTCTGAAGTTGGGGTAACTGAATGAAACTTCGACATCTAAAAATGCGTTAATGTTTTAGGTATTTAAATGGACAACCACTGAAATATATAGAATATTTACAGAGAATTACATTTATGCTAATGCTGCGTGGTAGAGAATAAAGTAAAGTGCATTAAGTATATTTTCTTTTCTTTTTCATAATGAGGGAATATATTTAATATGAGCATTATTTTTTCAAGTCAAACCATTACACTGACACAGGATCTTTCTCCAAGTGTAGCCCATAAGTTATGAAAACACCTGGAAGAGAGAGAGAGAGAGAGAGAGAGAGAGAGAGAGAGAGAGAAACTTGAGTCTTTTATTAGAGTAACATAAGACAGGCTGGGTAAAAACCCATTAAAATTTATGGTAATCATCAGTAAGATAAAATTATAACAGCGTTGAGTCCTGGTGTAATAAGAGAAAACCAAGGAAAGGAAAAGAAAGGAAAATAACAGCGGACAGAATTACTAATCTTGGATGAAAATATTCATGGGAGCTTAGCAACATCGCACGCAACAATTAGAGCAATAGTCAAGACGCTTCTTCAAGTCCATTTGTGGAGAAAAGACTGAATAAAATGAAATTAGTAGGAGGAGAATGAAAAGCTATAGGGAAATTTCATCACATGTCATTTATTGGTGCTAAGTAATTCTGACTCACATTATACCATCACGTCACCGACACATCACGTCACGTCACCGTCCCGTCAGCCGTGCCATGTATTCACACTATCCATCACAATCCTGTTCAGTTCGCGCCCAACCTCAACTCACAGATTTAGCGCTAAGAAATTTGCATAAGCACCGTCACGTCACGTCAAAATATTCTTTCCAAGAAAACGTGTCGTGACGTGACGGTGGATGTTGTGTGCTTGATGGTGACGTGACGTGATGGTGTGAACAAGTCCATTTGATTACATGTATGAAATTCTCACATACTTTGACGTGATGTGATGTGTCGGTGACGTGATGTTATAATGTGAATCAGCCTTAAACGTATACATATGAGAAAATGCAGACCATATTTAAGTAACTAGCTAAATCGGGAGACGAGTGATAGTGAGGAAGGTGTGGTCATTGAAAAGTAGGGTACCGCGAGGAAAAATATAGTTAAAGCAAAGAGAAATTATAACTTTAAAGTAAATCACGTCTACTTGATGTCAGTTATCCTCCTTACTTCTTCACTGCTGAGTATTCAACCAGTTTCTCTCCTATTTATTTCACATATGGCAACAGGAGAACTTTTTTTTTTTCAATTTATATTTTACGGTCATTTCACTATATTCATCATCCCCAGGCTACAAATATTTAAAAAATCTCTTGCAACGATTGGATACGAGGGTGATGAATGAAGGTTCTGAGTTTAGAAAGGGGCTAAGAAAGGTAAAGGTTTAGTTGAGTTGCTAGCTTCTCATCCAGAGATATAATAGGTGTTTGTAATGGTAGTTGGGGTGTATTTTGCATTAATATATACGTGTATGCTGTTTTGCCAGAGTGTTTGATGGTTACTACAGTCTAGAGTTTGGTTCAGAGATCGGTTTTGATGATTAATTTTTTTCCCTTAAAGGTGCACAGTCCAATGTAATCTAGCCACGTGTGAAGGGGTTCGGAAAAGTTTGGACACTTGGGTGTCGTTGCTTCAGCATTCATTTTGTTCTTGTTTTTATGTGAAGAAGGTGCAAGCACTTTTACTTTTAGGTAATCCTGGCGGTTTTCAGAGTGTTGACAACGGAAACACCTGAGCCAAAGTTTTAGCCACAGTTTGCTAGAGTTTTCCTTGATGAGGTTTGGAATCTCGTCTCATCAGAGGTTAGGAATGGGCAAATGATGACCTTAGTGAGTTTCTCGTTAAGGTTCATTGGCTGAAAATCAGTGTTAATCTTCGAGATCTTCACAGTCCCTCGGTCCAGTGTTATTTTCAAGGGCTTCTAAAGCTGTGTAAGAGGAAGGAAGAAGGAAAGAGAAGGACAGAGATAATGTAACAGTAGGAGGAAGAGACGAAAAAGGGGGCAATAATAAACATAATAAGAAGTAGGGAAATGAGATGAGGGAGAATGAGGGAAGAGGAGCCCAAGAGGGATAAAACAGAGGAGAAAATTCTGGGCCCAAGAGGGACAAAATGGAGGAGAAAATTCTGGGCCCAAAAGGGGAAAAATCTGGGCCCAAAAGGGACAAAATGGAGGAGAAAATTCTGGTCCCAAGAGGGATAAAATGGAGGAGAAAATTCTGGGCCCAAGAGGGACAAAATGGAGGAGAAAATTCTGGGCCCAAGAGGGACAAAATGGAGGAGAAAATTCTGGGTACAAGAGGGACAAAATGGAGGAGAAAATTCTGGACCCAAGAGGGACAAATAGAGGAGAAAATTCTGAGCCAACGAGGGACAAAATGAAGGAGAAAATTCTTGGTCCAAAAGGGCCAAAATTGAGGAGAAGATTCTGGGTACAAGAGGGACAAAATGGAGGAGAAAATTCTGGGCCCAAGAGGGACAAAATGGAGGAGAAAATTCTGGGCTCTAAGAGGGACAAATGGAGGAATGGGCCCAAGAGGGACAAATGGAGGAGAAAATTCTGGGACAAAATGGAGGAGAAAAAATCTGGGCCCAAGAGGGACAAAATGGAGGAGAAAATTTGGGCCCAAGAGGGACAAAATGGAGGAGAAAATTCTGGGCCCAAGAGGGATAAAATGGAAGAGAAAATTCTGGGCCCAAGAGGGACAAAATGGAGGAGAAAATCTGGGCCCAAGAGGGACAAAATGAAGAAGAAAATGACCCAAGAGGACAAAATAGAGGAGAAAATTCTGGGCCCAAGAGGGACAAAATGGAGGAGAAAATCTGGGCCCAAGAGGGACAAAATGGAGAAGAAAATTCTGGACCCAAGAGGGAGAGGAGAAATTCTGGGCCCAAGAGGGACAAAATGGAGGAGAAAAGGACAAAATAGAGGAGAACCAAGAGGGCCAAAATGAAGGAGAAAAAAATTTAGAGAGAAAATTCTGGGCTCAAGAGGGACAAAATGGAGGAGGCCAAAAGGGACAAAATGGAGGAGAAAATTCTGGGTACAAGGGACAAAATGGAGGAGAAAATGGGCCCAAGAGGGACAAATAGAGGAGAAAATTTGAGGCAACGAGGGACAAAATGAAGGAGAAAATTCTTGGTCCAAAAGGGCCAAAAGAAAAGGGACAAGAGGGACAAAATGGAGGAGAAAATTTGGGCCCAAGAGGGACAAAATGGAGGAGAAAATTCTGGGCTCTAAGAGGAACAAATGGAGGAGAAAATTCTGGGCCCAAGAGGGACAAAATGGAGGAGAAAATTCTGGGCCCAAGAGGGACAAAATGGAGGAGAAAAATCTGGGCCCAAGAGGGACAAAATGGAGAAGAAAATTCTGGACCCAAGAGGGACAAAATAGAGGAGAAAATTCTGGGCCCAAGAGGGACAAAATGGAGGAGAAAAATCTGGGCCCAAGAAGGACAAAATGGAGAAGAAAATTCTGGACCCAAGAGGGACAAAATAGAGGAGAACAGCCCAAGAGGGACAAAATGGAGGGAGAAAATCTGGGCCCAAGAGGGACAAAATAGAGGAGAAAATTCTGGGCACAAGAGGGCCAAAATGAAGGAGAAAAGGGGGCCCAAGAGGGCCAAAATAGAGGAGAAAATTCTGGGCTCAAGAGGGACAAAATGGAGGAGAAAATTCTGGGCCCAAGAGGGACAAAATGGAGGAGAAAAATCTGGGTCCAAGAGGGACAAAATGGAGGACAAAATGGGCCCAAGAGGGCCAAAATAGAGAAAATTCTGGGCTCAAGAGGGACAAAATGGAGGAGAAAATTCTGGGCCAAGAGGGACAAAATGGAGGAGAAAATTCTGGGTACAAGAGGGACAAAATGGAGGAGAAAATTTGGGCCCAAGAGGGACAAATAGAGGAGAAACATTCTGAGCCAACGAGGGACAAAATGAAGAGGGAGGGCCAAAATTGAGGAGAAAATTCTGGGTACAAGAGGGACAAAATGGAGGAGAAAATTCTGGGCCCAAGAGGGACAAAATGGAGGAGAAAATTCTGGGCTCTAAGAGGGACAAATGGAGGAGAAAATTCTAGGCCCAAGAGGGACAAAAGAGGGAAAATTCTGGGCCTAAGAGGGACAAAATGGAGGAGAAAAATCTGGGCCCAAGAGGGACAAAATGGAGGAGAAAATTCTGGACCCAAGAGGGACAAAATGGAGGAGAAAATTCTGGGCCCAAGAGGGACAAAATGGAGGAGAAAATTCTGGGCCCAAGAGGGACAAAATGGAGGAGAAAAATCTGGGCCCAAGAGGGACAAAATGGAGAAGAAAATTCTGGACCCAAGAGGGACAAAATAGAGGAGAAAATTCTGGGCCCAAGAGGGACAAAATTGAGGAGAAAAATCTGGGCCCAAGAGGGACAAAATGGAGAAGAAAATTCTGGACCCAAGAGGGACAAAATAGAGGAGAAAATTCTGGGCCCAAGAGGGACAAAATGGAGGAGAAAAATCTGGGCCCAAGAGGGACAAAATAGAGGAGAACATTCTGGGCACAAGAGGGCCAAAATGAAGGAGAAAATTCTGGGCCCAAGAGGGCCAAAATAGAGGAGAAAATTCTGGGCTCAAGAGGGACAAAATGGAGGAGAAAATTCTGGGCCCAAGAGGGACAAAATGGAGAAGAAAATCCTCGAGTGAAGAGGGTCCTACTGGTTCAGGTATACCGTGGCTTCTCTCAGCATTCCCAACTATCGCTGACTTCAGAGTTTCCTCATTAAGCAACTACGGGAATAGATGGTAAGTACTCTCACAATGAGTTGCAAGTCTCCCAAACGACAAATAACCATTATGCTGCTTAATGACTGACCGAAAAG
>NC_089765.1:22704043-22714043 GCF_040412425.1 Macrobrachium rosenbergii | reverse complement strand
CTCTCTCTCTCTCTCTCTCTCTCTCTCTCTCTCTCTCTGTAACTTCACCTGATTTAACCAAGATCGTTGTGAATTTAATTACAAGAAAAAATGTAAGAAAAAGAAAAACGAATGCTCTCTCTCTCTCTCTCTCTCTCTCTCTCTCTCTCTCTCTCTCTCTCTCTCTCTCTCTCTCTTTGCAACTTCACCTGATTTAACCAAGATCGTTGTGATTTTAATTACAAGAAAAGAATGCATGCTATCTTTATTTCTATCTCTCCGTCTGTCTGTCTGTCTGTCTCTCTCTCTCTCTCTCTCTCTCTCTCTCTCTCTCTGCATCTTCACCTATTTCGATCAAGGTCGTTGTGATTTCAATTACCTTCAGAGAAGTTGCCAATGATCATTGCTCGTTACATTACTGCCACCTATGACCTTTTCCTGCAACTGGTTGCACAATCACTTTGCAACGTTGCCAAAACAGTTCCCGGCGCCTACATCGGTCCGGTATTTCGAGGTTGAAATTAATGACTCTGTCGTGACAGGTCTTGCTTACAGGTTTAATAGGTTGTTATTTGCCTGGCGTTTCAGGTAAATAAATATTTTACGACTGGTTTGGAGTCTTCTTGCGATGCGCTATTTAATTTAGATGAAATTTCACTGGCCAACGTTTTGGTTTAGTTTGGAAAGCATAGTCGATAATGTTTATAATATTTTGCAATCAGATTGCGTGCTCAAATCATCCTGAGTAGGTTGGTGCAAATGCCATTTTATATATACTGTAAATAAATCAAACAATTCCGCAGAAAATGGGTTTTATATTTTATCTCAGTGACTTTTGCTTCTGCTTACGATAATCATGAAAATAACTCTGATCTTCTTAGACTAATTTACTTTTCTTGTTTTGGGGAAGGGAATTTGCTTTCAACTAAAAACTTGAAAAATGCAATCTGTTTTAATGAATTTTTTTAAGATTCAGTAGGAATTATAAGACTGTGATTCGACTCTGAAAGGAGTCAATTTACGTGCTGTAAGAACATAGACAATATCAGAAATAGTCTATAAAAAAGAATGTTCTCAATGCAAAAGCAGTCTTCAAGTTTCTAACTTTCTCTGTAAGCAAATAAACTTTTATACACACACATACATACACACACACACACACACACACACACACACATAAACATATATATATATATATATATATATATATATTTATAATATTCAAAATATATATATATAGTGGACTAAAGAAATTGCCTTAGATTATTTTACGTATTTGAGTGACAAGAAGGATGCAGAATTTTAAAATAATTTTAGCAATGTCTATGAAAAATAAGACGACTAAAATGATTGAGCTGTTGTTCATCTAACGGACCTCCTTTTAGAATTTCAATAAAGAAAGCTATTTTTGGTTTTGTTAAAAGAAAACCGTCCGTACTTTTTTCTGTTTGCACTTTTTCTGTCCGGCCTCAGATCTTAAAAACTACATAGCCTAGAGGGCTGAAATTTGTTTGTTAACCATCCACCCTCCAATCACCAAACATCAAATTGTAGTAGCCTTTTATTTTATTTAAGGTTAAAGTTAGCAACAATCGTTCTTCTGGCAACGATATTGGCCAGGCCACCACCGGGCAGTGGTTAAAGTTTCATGGGCAGCGGCTCTTACAGCATTAAACCGAGACCACCGAAAGATAGATCTATTTTCGGTGGCCTTGATGATTATATGCTTTAACGGCTGTACAGAAAACTCGATTACGCCGAAGAAACTTCGGCGCATTTATTACTCGTTTTTTATCGAAATGACAGCTAACGCTGCATTTCGTAATCAGTTATGATACGGATAGATAAAAGAGAAATAAAACAAAACATATGGAATACAAAGCACAGGTGGTGGAGTAAATAAGATTTAGAATTTTTACAGGGTTCCTCAATACAAAAGCAGGGAGGGCAATATCCAATCCAAAGGTAATGTGCTGTAAAATTGTCTTCTTGCCTGATGTTCTCTCTCTCATGCTCTCTTGCTCTCAGCTCTCTCTCTCTCTCTCTCTCTCTCTCTCTCTCTCTCTCTCTCTCTCTCTCTCTCTCTCTATATATATATATATATATATATATATATATATATATATATATATATATATATATATATATATATATATGTATATATATATATATATATATATATATATATATATATATATATATATATATATATATATATATATATATATATATATATATATATATATATATTCCTTGGACGTAAAATTTAAAGGTTCAAATGGACTGGTTCCATTTCCTGAAGTATACAATGTTAAGGTGAGACTACAGGCCAAAGATTCCCCAAGATTGATAATTCCATACGAACGAAAAACTTGGCGCATTAGATTTGCCATGGGTGTTTAATAATAAAAAAATTTGTTTATTAAGATAATTAATAGTATCAGAGATAATTTGTTCTATCTACTTTTATTTTCCATATCGTTGGGATATTTCTACCAGAGACTTTTAACAAAAATAACTTTACATGAATCGCTGGTCAGAACAAATTTCAACAAAGAACAAGTAAAAAATGCGCAGAAGTTTCTTCGGAGCAATCGAGTTTTCTGTACAGCGTATAATGAAGGCCACCGAAAATGGGTCAATCTTTCGGTGGTCTCGGTATAATGCTGTTTAAGTAGCGGTCCATGAAACTCTCAGCCGGCCGTGGTGGCCTGTCCTATGTCGTTGCCAAAAGCACGATTATGGTAAATTTAACCTTAAATAAAACAAAAACTACTGAGGCTAGAGGGCTGCAATTTGGTATGGTTGATGATTGGAGGTGGGTGATCAACATACCAATTTGCAGACCTCTAGGCTCAGTAGTTTTTAAGATCTGAAAGCGGACAGAAAAAGTGAGGACGGAAAAAGTGTGGACAGAATAAAGTGCGGACAGAATAAAGTGCGGACAGAATAAAGTGCGGACAGAAAAAGTGCGGACAGAATAAAGTGCGGACGGACATACAAAGCCGGCACAATAGTTTTCTTTTGCAGAAAACTAAAAATATAAGATTATGAGTAAAACTTCATATAGCAAGCTATGCATAACGAAGTCACTTATATCAGAGCGATTCTAAGCATCAAATATCCACCGCTTAGCGTCTACGAGAATATGCAGAAAACTACATTAACCGATTCAAATGGAAAACCTATAAATCCGTGTTGAGTAGCGAGACCGAGGAATGCTAGCAGGTTAAAGATGAGCCTTCAGACAAGCAGCTACAACACATACAATTAAAGTTGAAGTAAATTTAGCTGCTGTGGTGAGAAGAACTCCGAGTCGAGTGAGGAATAACATTGCTGGGTTTCAAAGCACTTTACGAAAGAATTAGATTCCCGTCTCTTGTAACTGATTATTCGTGTGGAAGGATCAGTATTACTATTGTGACAAAATGGATGAAATGGATTATACTGATCACGAATTTTCATTCACTTTCAAAACGTAATCATTCTGCGTTTATTTTATGATATACCATTGTTCCAATGTTGCATTAAAAAAGCTAAAATAGTTGTATTTGATATATTTGAAATGTTAAACGTATTTACATAAGTTGAGAAAAGTAAAATTAAATACGGTTAATAGTAATTAGAATTTTATGTCACAGTAAAAGGTAAAAAACTAATTTGGCATAAAGTATAAGAAGTGGGGATGACGAATGTTAAAGAATTTTTGAACTGGCGTTTGTCGTGATGGATTAATTTAGTACGGAAATTTGTTACAACTGTGTTGGACTGTAGCACGTGCTAGACAGATGTGAGTCACACTGGTTATGTTGATGACTCGACGTACAACTCAAGAGCCAGCCAGTTTAGAATGAATGTTATTACCAAGCCCCAAGGAACTTACAACACACGCTTACCAAACGGTAACACCTACTGAGCCACGATGAGTAAGCCATTGAAGTTTTCTACCTTTGGTCTGATTAGAAGCTGGATGGGTGTCGACTAGTAAAGGGTAGATTCCATTGTTATATAACTCGATGAACGTCATTAAGGCAGGTCATAGGGAGGGACGTGCTAAACACGGGTGGGTAACACTTTGATGCGCTAACCGTATAAAGAATTTTAGATATGCATATTTTACCCTTTGGAGGGGTGTCATTAGTGAGTTTTAGTTAGCCACTGAATATCTAGCCATTGCGTTAGTATGAAGCATTTTTAACCCTTATTGCAACCACTACTCTCGTCTAAATATCATACGAATAGTTCAGTACTTAGGTTAACGGACAATTATTGATTTTATTTCATTTTAAGTTATTTATTTATTTATTTTTTACAGAGTTTGCCCATCCGAACATCGTCGACCAATGAGTCATCCGTCCGTCCTTGACAGATGGGCAGAACAGGATTCTTCAAGCTTTTAAGGTAAGGGCACTATCCAAAATAATATGAAATTAATATTTTTCTTTCATTTCAAGGGAGTGGATTTAGAAATAGTTAGGCCAAGCGGTTCTTAGAAAATTGTCTAGGCTGGCAATAATTGTATCTCGCCTGTCTCGCGTGTGACCAAGGAACTTAAGTGGAGAGGGTAACATCATTTACTAGTGGTCACCGATCCAAATACTGACAATACCCAATGATATAAATATAAAATAATTCATCTCAATGCTATATCATCATTATGTCTTATATCTGTAGAAAGGCTCTACACCAGAGGATTCAAACAATTCGTTCATCTTGATTTGACATTGTATTTTCAGATTTCTCTCTCTCCTCTCTCTCTCTCTCTCTCTCTCTCTCTCTCTCTCTCTCTCTCTCTCTCTGTTTTCTTTTTAGAAGATTTACCTCTTCTCATTACCTCTCTTTCTCTGAAAGACTTGTGATAACAATGCCGATAAAGACTGGAAAATATCGTATAATAAATTCACCTAAATGGGCGTAGTTTCGAGCAGTCTCAAAGAAGAACTGAAATATGTTTGCTTTATAGCCCCTGGGTCTTGCTACTTGGATTGTTCTATGAGGAAAGTGATTGCCTAAATAAATAACTTCTTTATCATATTTTTATAACTCAAGTTTACTCAGCAATAAGTTTTATAAATTATGAATAAACATCGAAAGAAAAGTAAAAGAGTGAAAAGACTTTAAATACATAATCGTAAAAAAAATAAATCAACTCGAGAATTCCTTATTTCTCGATAAATTTTAGAAAGTTAATAAATAAATTGTTGTCAGTTATCACACTGAGTGATGAATTAACAAATTCCTAATATTGTTACTTTCTCATACAATGTTAAAATGCACGAACACTTTATTTTATAGGAGCTCCAAGTTTATTATTATTTTTTCCTAGTGAACCGCCAATATTAGCCACTCGATGAAACACTAATATCCTCTGAATAATTAAAAAAAAATGTTACTCTCTGCGTGCCATCTGAGCGAACAACGTAATTATTTCTGGAAAAACGCTGCTTTATGAAAAAACGGTTTAAAAACAATTTTCTGGTGATTTTTTTCTCCTTTTTTTTTTAGGAAAAATATCCCGTTGTAGATCCTGAATGGTTCGGACTTGATTAATGGAGAGATTTTTAGCATCTACTATTCCCTTGTTCAAACACGAAAGCGGTTTGATATGGAGAGAGAGAGAGAGAGAGAGAGAGAGAGAGAGAGAGAGAGATGTTAATGTTGCAATCATTTGCAACCACTATTCCCCCGTTCAAACACTCAGGTGGTATGTGTGTGTGTATGTGTGTGTGTGTGTGAGAGAGAGAGAGAGAGAGAGAGAGAGAGAGAGAGAGAGAGAGAGAGAGAGAGACTCTCAACTCGATCTCCACGTATTTACTCTTCGAATCTTTAATCATCGCGATTCTCAGTGTGTAACCACGTCCTTGAAATAAGATTTGCTGAACAATGTAAGCAGATTTGACCCTGTTTTGTTTTTTTTAGTGCACGAGTATCACTTGTGCTTGCTTGTTAACAGGTACGGAACTTCTTTACGTACTGTAGTTTTAAATAGACGATTATGTAATCATGAAATTCCTATAATAGCGATATTCGTCGTTCATCTCAGAATATTAGAGTAGATTATTTTTTTTTATTTTCTTTCTATTTTTTTTTTACATTATTTTCTTCTGTCGTAACCAACGAAATTTTATGCTTACCAATTTTAAGTTTTCCCGACCGATCTTCATTTGTTATTTCGTTATTCTACCGGAATATGCATGCTAACACACTAACTGACACACACACAGATATCTCTCTCTCTCTCTATAAATATATCTATAATATATATATATATATATATATCTCTCTCTCTCTATCTCTCTCTCTCTCTATCTCTGTATATATATTTATACATACATATATATATATATATATATATATATATATATATATATATATATATATATATATATATATATATATATATATATATATATATATATATATATATATATATATATATATATATATATATATATATATATATATATATATATATATCCATATCCATCCATTCAAGCACTATATGCATATTCTCCAACCAATTTTCGTGGAATATAATAATCAAGAACCAAATCCCCCCTCTCTCTCTCCTTCCCTCTCTCTCTCTCTCTCTCTCATTTTTCCAACCCTACTGATTAGTGCGAATGGAATTGGCACTTGGAAAAATCCCATTCAGTCGTCCATGAATCCTTAATTACACTTAGTGGACTGAACAGCCAATGGCCTTCCATCCCAAATAAGAAATTCCTGATTCTAGATTGCCCGATTTTAGGAAGGACACGATTATAAAATCCACTTCATTATAGAATAAATTACCAGGTTTCGCTTCTGACAACTTAAAATTATTGCATTTTTAGCCTTGACATATTTATTTTCATAACTGTATTAGCTCATCATTGCTATTACTTGTTTCTCCTTGTCTTTTTAATATTTCTAATTTATCGCTTTCAGTAAAATCAATTTATTTATTTTTTTATCAGTTGAATAAATCATTTTTCAAACCTGGAATTATTCACAAGACATTATTTTCCCATCACATAATTCAAGGTTTACATTTAAAAATATATTTCTTCTTAGCTGCAATAGCGGTGATATTTTATTCCTTCTCGGCCACTTATTATGGAATTATTTAATGAGGATTATTTTATAAAATAAATAAACAATTATCGAAAGAAAACTGTTGTATGATATGAAATTTTAATCCTCATAATTTGATAGATTATTTGACGCTAAATTATTATTGTTAGAAAGTATCATATCTTAGTTACATTCAGTAAAGGCCCTGAAGCGATGAAGTGACAGTATACAATAATAATAATAATAATAATAATAATAATAATAATAATAATAATAATAATAATAATAATAATAATAATAATAATTATAATTAATTCAGTTGCAAAAGCCTTCCACTGGAGCCTGTGCAAGACATACCAGCTAGCTTGCAGTAATAAGTGGTACGAACACCAACCTGAGGGAGTGATAGAAAACGATCAGGCAAAGATCCTCTGGGACTATGGTATCAGAACAGATAGGCTGACACGTGCCAATAGACCAGACTTGACACTGATTGACGAAATCAAGAAGAAAGTATCACTCATTGATGTCGCACTACTATGGGACGCCAGAGTAGATGAGAAGGATATGGGATATGCCAGTGGAAATTGTACCCATAATCATAGGAACACTAGGCACGATCCCAAGATCCCTGAAATGGAATCTGGAAAAACTAGATGCCAAAGTGGCTCCAGGACTCATGCAGAAGAGCATGCTATTAGAAACAGCGCACATAGTGAGAAGTGAGATGGACTCCTAAGGAGGCAGGATGCAACACGGAACCCCACTCTATAAATACCACCCAGTCGAATAGGATGACTGAGATAGAAAATAATAATAATAATCAATCATCTAAAGAGTTATCTTTAACTCTAAGGAAATACGGTGAGAGAGAGGAGAGAGAGAGAGAGAGAGAGAGAGAGAGAGAGAGAGAGAGAGAGAGAGAGAGAGAGCTTCTACCTTTAAACGGTTAGTTTTAATTACAAATAAAGAATGAAAAGTTACCTCGTTCTGTACATTTAACGGTATCATGAATATATGCACGGTGTTTTTCCCGCCACGCTTTTATTTACTAGGCGGTTTTAAAATTCAACGAGGGACCTAACTGGCACTAGCCAAGGTGCATTCTTTCTGAGTGTGAAACGCTGTAAAATTCCAGGTTTTTTTTTTTATAATGCCGTAGCTTTTCCCAAAGCACTATTGGAATCCTGGATTTCGCATGCTTTTTAGGTGGAATGGTACGTACCAGTACTCGTTTTTAAAGAGAAAGTTGTACACTAAAATCACAGTTTTTTTACTTTTTACCTACACACATAAACTTCATTCAGTTTTGCAAAGTTTTCACACACCTGGATGACCTTTATTCCGTGAAATAAAATATAGTAACAGGTTTTTGGAAATAGATTCTGATAACCATCAGTACATGCTAATCGATGGCATCCACTTCATTCAGTTTTGCAAAGTTTTCACACACCTGGATGACCTTTATTCAGTGAAATAAAATATAGGAATAGGTTTTTGGAAATAGATTCTAATAATCATCAGTATACGCTAATCGATGGCATCCCCGCTGTCTACCAACAGCCAGGTGGATAAATATTTGCCAATATCTTTGTTTCCTATTTTGTAAATTCTGTTTCCCTTTAAGTCAGCTCAGTGGTCTGGTTAAACTACTTTAATAATAATAATAATAATAATAATAATAATATGGAGAATTATGTCATTCGTCTGCCTTATTTCACTAAACTGGAAAATAAATCATACGTTGTCACTAGAGTATGAGTGTGTAACCTGTATCGTTGTCATAACGTTCAAAAATTAATGTGTAAGTTATCATAACATGAATATCATACGGCAAAAGCTACGAAAAATAAATAATTCCTTCATTTTATCGGCTACAGTCAGTTAATAGTTAACTATATTGATACTTTTTATTTCATCTTTATTTACCTGAGTATAACTTATATATTACATATTCCCATTATCAGCTCTAATATGAAAATGGATGACTGTGGTACTGAAATAGCGTAGAATACAAGCAAATATATATATATATATATATATATATATATATATATATATATATATATATATAATATATATATATATATATATATATATATATATATATATATATATATATATATATATATATATATATATATATATATATATATATATATATATATATATATATATATATATATATATATATATATATATATACATTATATACATATATATATATATATATATATATATATATATATATATATATATATATATATATTTATCATATATATAATTATTTTTCACCAACCTTCGTAAACTAAGTATTGTTTGATTCTCAGTGTTATTTTGCCGTGTTAATATAGAGATAAAATCCGTTTCTGTATCTAAAATGATGGTTTGATTTATAGTGTATGCTATGTTCATAAATTAGGAAAAAATTTCAATTATTTTATACCAGTGATGGAAAACATATATTTTTAGGATATCCAGAATTGAAAATAAACAATAAATATTATAATTTGTAGTATAAAATGGCAATACTTTACTTTGTATCGCGTAATAGTATAGGGAAATTAATAGCTACAAGAATTATATGCTGTAGCAAAGAAATTATATTCTCTTGTATTATTATAGGAAAATATTTTCCGGTTTCCACTCAAGAAATGAAAGGATCAAGAAAAAGAAAAGGAAAAACACGGATTCATTCAGCTGATGAATCACGTCCCGGGAATTAGCTTCAACGAAAAAAAGGATATTTTTCACTTTGAATCCTTTAACGAATCACGTCCCGGGGACTTAACAACCGAAATCCTACGTTAAATGATTTGAGTCCTGAATTAAATTACTTCGTACTCTGCCCTTGTTCTTGAAGCCATTAATGGTTTTTTTTATTTTTTTTTTTTTGTTCTGAGTGTGTGTTTTTACACTCTGCAGTTTAAGGTGTTTTTCTAGTGTGGATATTTTTCCTTGTCTT
>NC_089765.1:22636543-22701543 GCF_040412425.1 Macrobrachium rosenbergii | reverse complement strand
GGCAAAGTAGTTTCCTTTCGAACTTGGCTGGATCCAATTTCAAGAACCAATTTGCCCACGGGGAGCTGGAATCAAAGTTGAGCTATGGATATTGGGTTCCGGCAACATCCCATCACTTTCTTCTTTTTCTCTCTGTCTCTCTCTCTTTCTCTCTCTTCAGCTTTCTCATCATTGCAAGCATGGTGATGTCTCGGTGATCAATTTTTCTTTTTGTTTGTTTTTATGGTTTCAGTAACGTTATCGTCGAAAGTACTGTTACAATCTATGGTATTACTCTCTTTCTCTCTCTCTCTCTCTCTCTCTCTCTCTCTCTCTCTCTCTCTCTCTCTCTCTCGTTTAAGGATCCGATTTGTAGGAAGATTCGCTTTTATTACTTTTTTCTATTTATTGACTTTGCATTTACATACAGGGTTGAAGGAGGAATACTTTTTAACACCACAATTACTGTTTACAAATAATTATTTGTCACAGATTTTTTTTATTTGTCATGGAATCAGGTTTGAATGTTTTGTTCATTTATTTCAACTTCACTGAATTCCCCTTCATTAAAAAGCTGGATATTTTGATAAGTTTCGTATAGTAAAAGCCAGCAAAAAAAAAAAAATATTACTTTATCAAATTCACGAAAAACAATTTCATCTGAGATCAAGGTTCATGTTTTATGTAGACATAGGTATTATTGTTATGCCTTTCAAAAAACCGAAATTTAATATAAAAAAAACAGTGGTCAAGTTATTTGTTTTTGAGGATTACTGTGCCATTATTAATTGTTTTTCGTATACATCTATTTATGTTTTCACCTTGAATAATATAATCTATAATTTCCCTCTGATAATGTGATATCCTTCAGAGAATCGACTTGTGACTTCGTCAGCTTAACTAAATAGTCCTATAACTTTCATTTATACCATATTATCTAACTTTGAACCTATTATTTAACTCTATATCTGGTGCTGTTGATTCGGATAATCCGAGAATGGACGAAAGACTCTTGAAGGATGGCGCAGCAGCATAAATTAACCAACTCCTAACAAGCGAAAGTTAAGCTAATTAAATCCTCTATAAGTGGAAAGTTAAGGCTTTTCTAAGAGTTCAAATCCGTTAACTTGATTAGAGGCGCGCCGGAGTTGAGAGGGAATGAGAAACGATGTAGCTGAGAAGAAACTACTTCGGCGTCTCCGGATTATTGTTCTTTCTCTGCTGCCGAATCAAAATACTCGTAACCATTACCTTACAGTGCCTTAGGACAATAAATTCTTAGCATTTGAAAATAAGGCGCTCAGAAGAATATTAGGAATTAATTGGAGGGATAGGATATGAGATAACAGAATTAGAGAAGTAACGGGGGTGCAACCGGTCGATGAGTATGTTAGGTTCTCACACTGGAAGTGTCTAGGCCTTGTATATAGAAGACAGGGACTAGTACAAGATACACTGGGATTGGTGTATCTAGTACAGAGGTAGAAGTAGGCCAAAGGAGACGTGGTTGAGGACAATAGGGCAAGAAGCAGGAGACGAGTGTTGGGGAGATCTTGAAGAGTTAGCTCAGGACAGAATGTGGTGGCGTGAGTTCATCGAGGCCTTATGCATCCCCGTGGGTGCCACAGGAAATGATTGATTGATTGAGTGTTACTGAGTAACAAATGTTCCAAGATACGCTTCCTCAATTAAGTAAGACTAATGGCCAAAACTCTCGGTTTGGGTTACTTTCTTCGAAAGGGATATGGGTTTTAATATACAGACTTCCATAAATCCTAATCTTTACGATTTAAAATGCCATTAAGGTGAGCAACGTAGCATTAGGTAAATAGCCTTGTATTATCAATTATTTATTTACAGAATTTTTTATATGGCTTAATATAAGTATGTAGCTTTGATGAGAAGATGACTTGAAAAAATAGGTGCTATTAATATGTTCTTCTTACCTTCTCTCGCCTTTATAATACTTTTATGCATCTTTTCCATCTCTTCAGACAATTATAAGGACAAATTGTAATTTTATACCTGCCTATGTGCCATGCACAATATATTAATGCGGTATCATTATCGAGTTTGCTTTTAAACTTTGCCTAGTTGGAAATATTCGACAAACCTCGTTTTTTATTAGTACTGTTTTCAGTATCTGTTAATTTTGAGCTGAAATAAAAAAATTCCTCCCCTCGATATGTTGTATTTAATACGTATTTAAATGGAACCTTAAGGTTACTTATTTGAATCCACGTAGTTTAGTTGACAGTAAGCCATTTTCGCGTAGGAAAATGAAGTATACCTTAGTTTAACCAGACCACTGAGCTGATTAACAGCTCTCCTAGGGCTGGCCCGAATGATTAGATTTATTTTATGTTGCTAAGAACCAACTGGTTACCTAGCAACGGGACCTACAACCTACTGTGGAATCCGAACCACGTTATACCGAGAAATGAATTTCCACGAACAAAACTAGTATAAGGATGAACTACTACATATATTCTTTACGGCGTATTTCACGACGCACGTCGGTAGATTAAAAAATAAAGTAGCTCTCCAATTTTATCCATTTGTTTTATTTTTGTATAATGTTTATATTTACGGATATAGATTTTTATCGATAGCTATCGAACTAAAAAAAATCTTAGAAATAGTGGTATTTTGATATAGGCGAAGTATACTAGCAGAAAAGCCTAGAGAAGAAAATAGGCAGAAAGAAAATGACGCGAAGAAAATATGCCCATTAATCTATTTCAAAAAACCGACGTGAAAATAAGAAGACAGGCCATTAAACTGGAAGATAAATGGCCAGAACCTCAACAATAATTATCCAAAAATGTGTAATCGGTTCGAATCGCATCCATTTAGGGGTGATATATGGCAAGCTGGAGAGTGATGTGTTTATGGCGGAGTAGATAATGGAGTGAGTCCCCAACAAAAAAAAAAAAAAAAGTGGAGTAGCACAAAAATGTTTTTTCTAGTTCTTCGAAAACAGGAACGGTCTAAGTCATAACATCCCTGCTCACTGAAGAAATTGTGTGTGTGTGTGTGTGTGTGTGTGTGTGTGTTTTATTTATTGCTCCTCTGGTTTCAAATTTTGCACAGATAAACGCATCCAAAATGTGTGAAGAAATCAGTAGCTTGAGCGTTAATTACTGATGTTATGAATGTGAACACATAGCACCATTTACAAATGCTCTCACGACAGATATACTGTACATACACACACCCATTTCACAGACACACACAAACCTTTATATATATATATATATATATATATATATATATATATATATATATATATATATATATATATATATATATATATATATATATATATATATATATATATATATATATATATATATATATATATATATATATATATATATAATGAACTGATAAACAAATGAATGTAATACAGTATATATATATACATATATATATACATATATATATATATATATATATATATATATATATATATATATATATATATATATATATATATATATATATATATATAAATAAGGCGGCATAGAGAGAGAGAGAGAGAGAGAGATAGCAAGGTTGGCAATTAAGCCGGTATATTTTCAATGGTCCTCTTAGCAAAGGGGTAATCACGTGCAAAAAAATAAATAAATAAAATAATCAGGTAAAGGACGAAGAGGAAATTAAGGGAACTTTAGAATACCCCAAAAAAAAGTGGAACAAGGATGTAAGAAACATCACGATAACGGACTTCCAACAAACAAAGGGGCAAAACCTTTTACATACCGGGGTTAATGAGAATCTCACGCCCCCTTTGATGGTGATATTATTAGGGCACTTTTTCGCAAATTCGTTGATTAAGTCCGTCACGAGTCTCGGCGATTTATATAACGGAGCCCCTCGACGATGACCTCTTCATAACGGATATGATCTCAGCCGTAGCAAACCCTTATATCAGAGAGCTGTTGATTTTTGGAATAATTCCAGATTGATAGGTAATAGTCGATTTCATTCTGTAATTTTTTCTGATGAAGGGAAAGAAACTTATTCTTTTCTATCACTTTTTTTTTGTGTGCATTATCTGAATAAGACTTCGTAGTTATACATATTTAATGACGGAAATGTTGACAAATTTTCTATGTCTTACGTTTAACCTTTTATTGATTCTATAATTTTTATGACTGATAATTGTGAAATCGAATAAAAATTCCCAGTTGACCACCAGTTCCTCTTATTCTGTTCTATCGCTTTTTGTGGGTGTTATCTGAATAAGACTCCGTGGAGTTAGACACATTTAATGATGGAAATTTTGACAATTTTTCTATGTTCTTCATTTAGCCCCTTATGGATTCAACAATATTTTATGACTGATAATTTTGAAATCGAATAAAAACTCACAGTTGACCACCAGTTCTTCCTGCCAGACTATTATCGAATTATTTTTTCATAACAGACACGTCGAGAATTTCCGTTTCATATTAACTACCCTTCCTACTTAATCAATTTTGGGAGGACTGTAAAACCAGGGATGATGGGTGAGAGAACCTCTGGCCCTAATGTAGGGGTCATTAAGTATTAAAATCGAAGGTATAACAAGTAAAAAATGAACCGAAGTATCTTCGACGCGATCGAGTTTCTTGTACAGCCGCTACAGCGTACAATCAAGGCCACCGAAAATAGATCTCTCTTTCGGTAGTCTCGGTATAATGCCGTATGAGCCGCGGCGCATGAAACTTTAACCACGGCCCGGTGGTGGCCTGTACTGTGTCGTTGCCAGAAGCACGATTATGGCTAACTTTAACCATAAATAAAATAAAAAAATTGAGGGTAGAGGGCTGCAATTTAATATGTTTGATGATTGGAGGGTGGATGATCAGCATACTAATTTGCAGCAGTCTAGCCTTAGTAGTTTTTAAGATCTGAGGCCGGACAGAAAAGTGGGGACTGAAAAAGCGCTGATAGAATGAAGTGGGAACGGACAGGCAAAGCCGGCACAACAGTTTTCTTTTGCAGAAAACTAAAGCACTACAATTTCAACAAAAGTTTAAGAGAGGCTCATTGAATATTGCAGGAGAAACATACCTTGCATATAGAAAAGTTATTAATGTAACCTAAGTTGAATCAATGTAACTTACTTTAGATTACATAATCCTTTCTTAGCTGCTTCGTCTTCCCCTACAACTGAATCCTCCCTGATGCTTGTAATCCCATACCATATTTCATTTTCCTTTCAATCCTTAAACTTAATTTTCCTGGATGATTTTCCCACCAAAACAAAATGAATAAATAAAGGAATATATATATATATATATATATATATATATATATATATATATATATATATATATATATATATATATATATATATATATATATATATATATATATATATATATATATATATATATATATATATATATAACCCTGCCAGACTGAAATAATGTTATAGTCTGGCCTTTACTTTCGGGTTTTACCCTCAAAGAATTATGAGTTGTGGCCTCGTTCGCTGAGGCACCGAAAGCTTAGTGAACCCTTAATAAGTTATGCCTTTAAGAAGTTTCTAATTTTTCGTCGGAAAAGTGTGGTTATTGACGTCAGCAAAGTTTACGTAATGTCCAGTTTTTATATACATTTCTTGCAGGGGCTTTCCATAACTGTACAGTAAATGCCAAGACTCAGTTTTAAAGTCGTTCGTGATAGGACAGTTTTTCTTAATCGATTGTTTAGATGGTTAACTAACAAACAAAACTAGCTTACTATCTCGTCCAAAGTCACTCGTAACTCTGACATGTGTGAGAGCTGAAATTTTCTCAAAGGTAGAACTATTTTCGGAAGAATTTGTTCCGCTTGAAATATCTTCTCCTTTCTTCTCCTCTCATTCCACGTTGCTTTTGAGTTCGAACAGACCCGAAAGTGTTCTGTCTTCTGTCTTTCTCTTCTTCATTCTTATTGTCGGTGTTCATAAAGAAACGGCCTATGGCAACAGCTACTTTCCTTTGGTAGACAAAGGTACAGGCTCCACAGACAATGAAATGGTTACTGCTTTTGTGAATATTAAGAGATGTTGAGTTGGGGAATTTTTAACCGTGTCACCTAAATGTCTTTAAAATCTTTGCCTGTCACATTAATTTATAACACCGTATTTCCTTTATTGTTGATTACAAGTATTGAAACAAGTTTTCTTTTTTAATTGATGCGTCCCAATTTGTCTCTAAGACTAGTAGGAAAGTAGGAAAGGTATAGCTGACCCCAGAGACTGAATATTTATATTTAGAACATCGGGTTCAATATGTGCATTTAATCTTTTGAGTATTGAGGCCCTTCGTGTAAAAAAAAAAAATCGCGGTGTTTGCAAGGACGGTTTTCTTTCAGTTTGTCATTTATTTATTTTTTTTTTTTCTTGTGATGTGTCTCTTTAATGGCATCGTTTAACCTTTTTTTTGATACCGGCGTATTTTTTAGATGTTTACTCATTGTTAGCTGGTTAGCATATAAATTATATGATATTTATGAATTCTTCTTTTCTTATATCGATTGTCGTTGGAGCCTTGGTGATATTGTTTGAAAAATTATCAGAAAGTCATATTTAGTTAGCAAATATTTTTTACTCTACGTAAGCTATCATCACTTGGCCTTGGCCTGATTGACAGATTCCTGCCGAATTAGACAGGGTAGACAGAGGACCCACTATTTCTGATCTCCTTGCATACTGAAACCCCTTGCCTTGACACCTCTCGATAGGCGGGGAAGTTTGAAGATGTGGAACCGTTCTGGTTTTGTTCCCTGTGGGTCCACAGTCCAGATCTCTGTATTCTTAAGAAATCTAAGAATCTCTTCCTCTCCTTCAACATCTACGAATCTCTCAGCAAAGGCCCAGACGGGAATTGTAGAACCCTTCACACGTGATCCTCTCGAGGCGGTTGTGAATGGTCTCCTAACCTGGGAGGTTCCCAATACCTCTTGACTATGCTGACGAAGCTGAGAGAGACAGAGAAAGGCTTGACCAGCATCTAGGGGCGTTGCCGCCTTTTGGAAGTACCCATGAAAAATCGGAGTGAATGGGCTAAACGAGTTACCTTGCTGCTTTCAGTCATTCATATCACCGCATGTCATTTTGATTCACGGTTGACGAAGGATTGAAAAGCCATCCATTTTGTAATTTTGTTTACTAGCAACAACCTGAAAAACTGATATTTCATGTCATCGTTTCTCTTGTTACCCACTTGAATTATGGTTTGATGCTGGAGTGATTTTAACTTGTATTTAAGAGCCCCGGTGTTTGATGCAGTTCGATAATCATTCTGTAAACACAGATCGTAGATAATTCTTGGAAAATTCGTCTGTTCTTTTTCCTCGTTTTTCCTCCCCTTATTCGCTGGTGTGGAAGCATTTTAGACCATTCATTCAGCCGCCCTCCTACTTCGCCATAGTTTTCTCTTTCGTCTGTTTGCTTTTCATTCTTCCCTTTCCCTTTAGAAGAAATAAACAACGGTTAATGTTCATCAACACAGCGTTGTCGACGGAATCCGTTATTTACTTTGAATTAGTAACGTTTCGTAAAATGGTGTTTTAATCCATTTTATTTTTGTCCCCTTTTCCTCTTCCCTTTTCATGCTGTTAGTTCATTTGAATTTCTGTAAATATTTACATTTCATCCCTTTAACTGTTTCAAGCTTCATTTTGTTTAGGTGGTGTTTTTCCTTTCCATCAAGTTTGATTGGATTTCGCATAGCTCGGAATCCATCTCTTACCATGCCAAGTAATGGTTATCACTTACTATATATACGTTTATAAACTTTGGTTGTTACGTTTATTTAAAGTGTTCAACCATTTTTATATCAGTCTTTTTTTTTCCTGCTAGGGCTCTTTTCCATTTCCAAGGCTGATAGGTGATTTTAATTTTCGCAGATATTCCGGCCGAAGTCAGATCCCTCTAATCGTTTAAAGTTTTCTTTTTGTTTTTGGTGTGTGTGTGTGTGTGTGTGTGTAAATGTGTGCATAAATGTGTGCGTACGTGTGCTTTAAAAATTATTGGATTATGCAAACCTCACCTTCAACCTCTCACCTTCAATTTTGCCTTTTTTTCTTCAGTGTTTAGTTTTCTGTAAAAGGAAACTATTGTGCCGGCTTCGTCTGTCCGTCAGCATTTTTTCTGTCGGCCCTCAGATCTCAAAAGATACTAAGGCCATAGGGCTGCAAATTGGTATGTTGATCATACACCCTCCAATCATTAAACACACCAAATTGCAGCCTTCTAACCTCAGTAGTTTTTGTTTTATTTAAAGTTAAAGTTAGAGATAATCTTGCCTCTGGCAACGATATAGGATAGGCCACCACCGGGCCGTGGTGAAAGTTTCAGTGGCCGCGGCTCATACAGCATTATACCGAGACCACCGAAAGATAGATCTATTTTCGGTGGGCCTTGATTATACGCTGTAGCGGCTGTGAAGAAAACTCGATTGCGCCGAAGAATCTTCGGCACATTTTTCACTTGTTAATGAATTTCCTTCATACGGTCACCGAAATGATCTCGACGCCTCCCTCTTCTCAGATTTTGATTATTTATTTCCATTCGTTATATGATTTTTCGGTCGTAGTATTATCATCTTGTTGGCTGAAATACGAACTTGGCGTTCTATAGTTCCTTCGTTTCATTTTCGTTGGGTTTCATTACATAACCAAGTTGATGAATATTTGCTATATTAACAGAGCGTGTTGATATGCGCTACATAGCCTAAGGATCCTAATTTTCTTTTTTCACACATGAGCACTTATCAGTGCATATTTGTGTTTAAATATCATTGTGGATTGATTTGATGGTGTGCAATAGGTAAGCCAAACTTTATATGTCTAGAGTGCTAGGAAGAAATCGTATGCAATGAAATTCTTGCTAATCAAAATTTGTTTCCAGATGTACGTCACCTTGTCGATCTCCCAAAATCCCCTTTTCTAAGGGAAAATGTGGCAATCAACCCATATATAACCGTATTTTTTATTTTACTACTTACTATATTTCTGTCTCCGCCCAATTTTCCTTCATATTTTTCATTTGTCTGTTTAGCTTATATCACCTTCTTATTGTATCCACAAAGTCTGACACATGTTCCCAAGCACTATCCAGTCTCCAAGAAATTAATTCCCAAACTTCATTTAGCCAATTTTAAAAGCCATTTCTGTAAGTGGAGGGTCTGTTTAGCTTATATCACCTTATTTACTTATTAGGTGACACATGTTCCCAAGCACTATCCAATCTCCAAGAAATTAATTTCCCAATCTCGTTTAGCCAATTTTAAAAGCCATTTCTGTAAGTGGAAGTTTCTCCCTCCAATTTGTTTAGTCTTTTATTGATTTCTCCAATAGCATGATTTCTCAAGGCTATATTCTTACAGGTACAGTAAAGACTGCTGGTCTGCAGGCAGTGAAAATACCAGCGGAAACATAGGGTCAACTTTACCAACCCCTGGTTCTGTGCCTATGTTGACATACATCTGCAGCCTCCTGTAGGATTCCTCAACAACATGGAGTGAGAGTGATAGGCGAGTCACTGATTGGTAAGCTACAAGCTATTGTTCTACAGTAAGCGTATTGTTTTAATAGCACTTATGACTTACTTTTAACATAAAACAAGTATAAGATGCGCCGAAGTGTCTTCGGAGGTAATCGAGTTGTCTGTACAGCGTATAATGCTGTACGAGCCGGGACCCATGAAACTTTCAGCCACAGCCTGGTGGTGGCCTGTCCTACAGCGTTGCCAGACGTACAGTCATGGCTAACTTTAACCTTAAATATAATAAAAACTACCAAGGCTAGAGGGCTGCAATTTGGTATGTTTGATGATTGGAGGGTGGATGATCAACACATCAATTTGCAGCCCTCTAGCCTCAGTAGTTTTAAAGATCTGAGGGCGTACAGGAAAAAATGCGGACGGACAGACAAAGCTAGCACAATAGTTTTCTTTTACAGAAAACTAAAAACCACAGCTTTTTTGGAAAAAAAATGAATTCAGAGACATATCCATATATCTTTACATGCCTATATTCCTTGAACGAATTAGAGTTTCTAGGACAATATTTCTTGTCAGAGAAAAATGTACTCTTTATAGTTCTATATTATAAACGAAGTCAAAATACTTGAATTACATGAAGATTCGGATATAAAAGAATAAAAGCATTCTGGGTAGGGACTTTATTGCACAGCTGATGTAGAATTCAGGAACTATGAAAGGACTGCAGTGAATGACAACTACTGACTTGCAGCTAATAAGGAACCATAGGTTTCATATGACTGTCATTAAGAAGTCTCTCTCTCTCTCTCTGTAAACTTTAAGTTATCGTTAATGTTTTCAAGTTAAGAAAAATTACTTCTTTTATGAAAATGCAAAAAATAAAAAAAAAGGATTTATAAGAAAAAACAACTACAAAATCTTCATTACTTGTATCATAGAAGCTTTTGCTGAAATCTATTTATGATTTAGGCATAAGATGAGGATTACGTCATAGCATGAAAATATCTAGCCATCTACTTTGAATAAGATAATAATTCAAAGCGACCCAACACACGAATGTTAGATGATATCCCGAGATCCGCAAAGCTTATAAATAAAACCTGGCACAATAAAATGTTCAGTATCAGCCGAGGGAAAATATTACTTCATTTGGTGTTATCATTATTTTATTTGTTTCATCTCCAGCTACTTCATTCTCTGTAACAAATCAGTAAAATTATTATTATTTTTGTTCTCAAAATGATCATAGATCTTTAGTTCTTATTTTTTATTTTGTAGCTGTTATTATACATTTGCTCTTTTCTTGCGTTTATTTTCTTGTCTTTTTACTGTTCATTTCCTTACTATTATAGTAATATTCCCTTGTCAATTCCAACCTTTTAAGGCCTTTTAGTTATTATAAAAAAACGATTATGGACTTGAATTTCAAAATAAAAAATACAACGCATAAAAAAGCTAAAGCAGAACCCCATTACGTTAAAAGAGCGCAAAGACTGAAGTTGAAAAAAGAAATAATTTTCCCAATGCAGTTTCCATTATCATTAACCCCTCGACGTAATTCCAATTTTCAGGGCAGCATTTTACACATGGCTCGACGCTCCCCGCTCATGGCTACTTTATTTACTATCTCTCTCTTCGCTGTTCTACCATTCACTACTTTTATTCCTTTATTTATTTAGTACATTTATTTCATGACACGGAATTAAGCTCCTGAGTGTAAATTTCTTTTCTATATCACTGAATGCATCGAAGTGCTGCTATGAACGCTATACCACCAAACTAACTGGTGGGTTGGCAATACATTTTAGGTAAATTGTTTAAATAAATATAAGAAAAACAGACGAAATGATTTTAATGAGATTCAAATGCATCGTCACAAGATGGAGGGTAAAACAAAACGTGTTTTTTTTTTTCTGTAGCTGTCCTTACTGCAATAGTGCCTCCTTCTGATGCCCTGCCCACAAGGTTTCCTATTGGCCGCATCGTGCCCCGGGCCATAAAAGATTTTGGGGGTGGGTCATGGGTATCGAAAGCGCAGCCATCTTGAATGGTTTCTTTCCTCTGGTTGTCGTGACTACTTTTTCAAAAATGTTATCGTACAGAGAATTTCGACTTTTTAAAATAAAAAAGTCACAATAAGTCATTAAGCTTTTTTGGTTCTTCGTTTACAAGGAAATTATTTAATCATACATTGAGAACTGACTACTGTTTAAAAGAATATATCAGCTATAGACGTAAAATTTCTATATATGAATTTTGATTTCTATTTAGACGCTCGTCATCATAAAATCACTTCTGAAAGTTCTGGGTTAAAATAAATACGATGTTATTTACGAATAAAGAATATTTAGTGGAACTTTGAACCAAGGAAACAACTGACCTTGAATCTTGGAAATCGCGTTGGTTTAACCAGTCAGAATTTGGGGATAGGGGCGTTCCAAAGTTGACCTATTTCACGACCTTCGAGTTTTGAGGCTGTTTTTGTGAATTGTGATTTGTGTTATTCGTGACCAGAAGGCGAAGAAGCGTTGCTTTCCGAACGTTTTGCTCCCGTAAGGGGACAGTGCCGTCAGTGCACCTCATTCTGTACACTGTAGGCATTACCTAAGTTTCTTTGCAGCGTCCCTTTGGCCCCTAGCTGCAGCCCTTTTCATTCCTTTGACTGTACCTTCGTTTCATATTCTCTTTCTTCCGTCTTACTTTCTACTCTCTCCTGACAATTCTTTCATAGTGCAACTGCAAAAGGTTTTCCTTCCGTTGCCCCTTTCAGACCTTTTTACTCTCAGTTTCCCTTTCATGACTGAATGACCTCATAGGTCCCAGCGCTTGGCCTTTGGACTAAACTTTGCATTCCACTCCATTCGCGAGAGTGATAGTTCTTGAATCTGTAGCTACTGACGTTGTCTTTTGGTCTGTGTTCTGCGATACTGTCTTTTTGTGAGGTTAAGGTGGCCTTGTGCCAGTACAAAGTCTCCTTCGTGTGAGCAGCCCGTAAGTTACAAAAGCTCGCCGGGTCTCCTGTACAGCAAGGAGCACGGAAAATTTTACTTACGCACGCGCTCGCGAGCTCACGTTCAAGGAAGGTTTTATTGCCTTTTATCGGAAACGAAGAGAAAGCTTCCAAATTGGTCTTTCATCTGCCGTTTGCGAGTTTGACAGCTCGAAGCCTCTGCCGCACCCACCTGTTATTTCATTAGCGGGGGATTACGAAGAAAAAATCCGGGATTATTTCCGTTATAAAGGGGTTTAGGTTAGGATTTTTAGTGTGCGTTCATTTCTCTCTCTCTCTCTCTCTCTCTCTCTCTCTCTCTCTCTCTCTCTCTCTCTCTCTCTCTCTCTCTCTCGTTTTATATTCATTTTCTTCGTCTTGGTAATTATGTAGTTTTGATTTGGTTCTTGTAGTGTCCTGACTATATCTTAATTGCTTGCCTACTTTGCGCAACGTCTAAAAATTAAGTGGTTTATAATTTACCCTTCCACGATTCTCTCTCTCTCTCTCTCTCTCTCTCTCTCTCTCTCTCTCTCTCTCTCTCTCTCTCTCTCTCTCTCTCTCCAAGTGAAATATATATATACACATACATACATACATAATACATATATATATATATATATATATATATATATATATATATATATATATATATATATATATATATATATATATATATATATATATATATATATATGCCCTTCTAGTAAGCTTAAATTTTCTTTTGTATTCTTACATGTTCATACACAATTCACATACACGTTAGACATCGAAGGAGATAGGTCTCCATAGAAATATCTTTTACATCTTTTGAAAACTGGTTCTCATTCCACCAACCAATGGGAGATCGTTTACGAAGACGCTTTGCCAAAAGCCAATGCTTTCAGCCAATGAAAGGGGACAATAGAAACGTTGGATAAGGTGGAGTCCTCTGACTGGCCAAAACAACTCCTGTTTGACATCGGACGGAGGGCTCAGTGAAGTTGTAAACACGGAGGTGGAAGGATCCCTTTATAAACAAGAGCTTAGGACATGTAGAAAAATATTCTGGTAAGAACAAGGACATCAAGTTGGTTTATCTTACATTGATTTCGTAGACTTTGGAGGTCTGAATAACCATTGGCTATCTGAGAAATGGCCATCGATAGAATTATTGTGGTCACGGAATTCAGAACTCTGGCACTTTTAAAAGATTTCTGTAAATCGTAAAGTCCTTTGAATTTGGAAAACCGTTGTATGCATTTCCAAAATCTGACTTTACAAATTTGTGTGATAATTCTGAGGCTCTTGAATGTAGCTCGGGGTCCATGGCAAAACGTTTATCATAGGGGTACTAAGGCGTTGAAGGTGGTAAGAGGCCTGATGTGGACATCAGAGCGCTTTAAGCCAACACACACGATATCTGACAGACCTTTTCTCTCTCAAGTAATGTAGCAACAGGCAAAGAGACAACTATCTAGAATTTTTCTGCTCATAATCTTCCAATCGAAAAGTATTTTAGGCGCAATTAAAAATAATTATCTCAAAATGGCATAAAATTCAAGCGAAGGAAATCTTGCACCTAAACCTGAGATGCTCCGGCCCTGAAATGTCACCATCGATGTAAAAAATCCATAAAAAAAACTGTTTCCGTATTTGCGTGACATCGGTAAATCAACGACCAAGTATTTGCTTAATCAACATCACGAATTCGTAACTTAGTTCATCTGTTGTTCTGTAATTAATGCAATAATTACTTGGGTCCCTGCTGAATAGTCATCACTAATTTGCAACATACTGTTTGAATCAGGGGAACAACCGTGATCACAGGTGAATTGCCTGCTTACCGGGTGGTGGACGATGGGTTTTAATGAGTCCGATTTTCATTTCCTTAGTCATTTAAAGGTATGGCCATTCATTCAGGTTCGGGACAGTTTTCAACTGATTAATTCGAGGTTTTTATATTAATATTATGACGTTCATCAAACATGGTCATCAAAAGCACGAAAGGACACCTGTATATAGAGTCGAATTTTGCATTAATCTTGGTGGGTAGGATCCATGGATGAAGGTGATAGGTGTGGGAAACTATACATACGCACGAGCTCGCGAGCGCACGTTCAAGGAAGGCTTTATTGCCTTTTATCAGAAACGAAGAGAAAGCTTCCAAATTGGTCTTTCATCTGCCGTTTGCGAGTTTGACAGCTCGAAGCCTCTGCCACGCCCACCTGTTATTTCATTAGCTGGGGATTCCGAAGAAAAAATCCGGGATTATTTCCGTTATAAAGGGGTTTAGGTTAGGATTTTAGTGTGCGTTCGTTTCTCTCTCTCTCTCTCTCTCTCTCTCTCTCTCTCTCTCTCTCTCTCTCTCTCTCTCTCTCTCTCTCTCTCGTAGTTGAAACCTTAGAAAAATTCATATGACACTTTTCAGGTTGTAAAAAAGGAGACAATCTTTTGTGAGAATATATGGTCTTGCGTGTATTTTACTTAAATTTTATTCGCCCATAAGTGATCAAATAAACTTGACTTAAATTAACGTAACTCCACCTGCCAACAAAGTTCACCGCTGTAGTTATGTGATGACGTGACAGGTAACCGGAAGTGCTTGTTCTGGCCCAGTCGGGCCGGTGAGTTCGTCACCTGGTTTGATGGAGATGAGGTGGACGGTCGAGTGTTAATGAATGAATGACTTTCGAAAAGTGCTACTTATTTAGTGTTATTTACATCGTATGAGACTCTGGGTAACAAAGGTATTTGGTTTTAGTTTTCTGTAAAAGGAAAACAATTTGATGGCATTTTGTCTGTCCGTCCGCCCTCAGATCTCAAAAACTACTGAGGCTAGAGGGCTGCAAATTTGTATGTTGATCATCCACCCTCAAATCATCAAACATACCAAATTGCAACCGTCTAGTCCCAGTAGTTTTTATTTAAGGTTAAATTTAACCATGATCGTGCGTCTGGCAACGCTATGGGACAGGCCATCACTGGGCCGTGGCTGAAAGTTTCATGGGCCGTGGCTCATTCAGCATTATACGCTGCACAGAAAACTCGATTGCGCCGAAGAAATTTCGGCCCATTTTTTACTTGTTTATATTGTAATTCATTTCGTATTGGTAAAGTTGGTGTCAAGTGTTTAAACCGAAATTTAAAGCCAGGTAAACAACTGGGTATCAGTGGCATTATGGTATGATAGTTACTAGGGGCACTCGTGACAGATAAAGGCGAATGTAACTTCGAGTTATGTATTATCTTTTCCGTTAATCATTTAATATAGTAGTGGCTTTGATATTACTGTACGAAGCCATTTATCAGGAAAATTGCCTTAGATTATGACTGAAGGCAAATCGAAAGGATTGCCTGGTGTTTGCGTTGAGAGTAGCTATATGTAAATGACGTATTTTAAGCATCGTTACATCAACTTGCAGCCCATGCAGGCCTGCAGGGTTGGGTACTACGGGAGAACGTGGGAAAATGAAACACTCTCTGCTTAGCAGCCTCTATGAACAAGTTTGGTTTGAAGTAGAGACCATGTTACTTTGCAAAAATGTTGCAGTTTTTTTGAATGACTCCAAAACTGCAGTGTATTGCAGCGACTCCGTACTTTTAATATTTAATAATTTTGTCACGCGGATAGCAGTTACTTAAAAGGCACATTCTGTGACTTAAATATGTAAATGGAATTTTCAAGCAACTACAAGTCTGGTTTTGTCTAGGTAAGGAAAGGTATTTGTTGAAATGGTTCACTACACCCTTGCATTTAGGCTTTAGCCATCGAAGGTAAAGGAAATAACTTATCCTCCGTCTGGGATGATGTTATTTAATAGAATGAATCTCATGTCTTTGCCGTGATTTGAAGTTCATATGGTAACTGATTTAAGGAAGACTCCATATTTCTTGGCAGTTCAAAATGACATCAATATGACTATTGGTGCCTTCTAAGTAATGAGCATAGATGTATATTTTGCTGTTATTACAGTAAAACGTTGAACATAAAAAAAATGATGGAAGTTAAGCGATGGATGGTTAAAAAGGAAGTCCATTCCGTATGTTGACAGTATATAAGTAAATTATTATTTTAAGTATCCCTATAGTACATTATGAAACGGGTAAATCTGGAGGTTTTGTATGTGTGCCTACGTGGTTAGGGGCCGTTGTTTACGGAAGAATAGTTAACATTACTACGTGTTTTCATTATTCTTAGTTACGTGCAAGACTGGTAAGGTGATCAGACCACGGCACTCCACAGAAAGGTGTTCCCATTTGACAATCGTTGCATTCGTCTTACTAGAATTGCTGGTGGGCTAAAATGATTGTTTTTGGAGGTGGATGCTTGAGCCAGCGTTAAATGTGAGTAGTTTTCACTACATCACTCGAAAACGTTTAGTTTATCATATCTCATTTTGTAACAGAACCCACCAGGAATTTTAATCAGTGCAGATTGCTTGTAAGGCCTTTTCAAGTCCGGCATACACTGGGCTGTTTGCATTAGTTTTCATGACGTTCGGTAATATAGGTTTTGTAATCGTTTAGACTTGGTTACAGAAGTGGAACCTTGAAAAGCATGTGCGTCCTCTAATACGAAAGACTAAACTTTATATTACATCCCTAATAGCAAAAAATATTAGGCCTATCTATTCGAAAGCTCGCGGGTCAGAGGAATAAAATAGGGTCATGGATCACAAAACTGCACCGAAAGAGTTCCAGCATTATTTGAATTCGTTTAGTCAATTCCGTTCATCGCATTACGTCTCAAAATAAGTTCTCAATGTTAATATATGTTAACGATGGTATCTCGGATCATTCGTGAGTCCAGCCTACTTGATACCTTGCTATCAGTTCGTTTCCAATGCTGAATTTTATTCATCTTAGTTATTTCAGATGCATTGACAGTGTTAGTCATTAACTGTTGTTTTGTGTTTGTTGTGGAGTTTTTCTTGTTGTTACCTGTAGGCGTCTTTATCTTTCACCATACCACGGAATTTATTTGTCACCTCATGCACACACATTCGAAGAATCATAAGCGTACTCCATAATGGTGGTCTAATGTACACTATCTTAACACCCATGGAGAAGTAATGGTAGATAGAGCCAAGGTCTAAACAGACGTAGCATGCATTCACAATACCAGATCCTCAGCTATGGGATGTGGGAAAATATCTGGCATGCTGGAAGGAACATTGTTATCATTTTGACTTAATGAGAATGTAAGTTTACTTGAGAAAAGAATGAGCGCTTTAAATTGAGGACATTCAGATGTAGAATAGCCATTCAGTACAGATATAGAGTGACTCAAGCAAATGTCTTTAATTCAGCCATAGCCCCGAGTCCTCCAAAGGATTTTATTACCCGAGTTATGAACACAATTATTATTTTAGTCCAAGCAAAGCAGATAAGTGTTTGCTCGCACGATAGAGAATGGGTTGGAAATACAAAATACATTTTGAGTAAAACGCAGGTATTTTTTAACAAAGTTCTTGGACATTTCTGCTCAGTTTATGTAGATGTACCAAAGCTGAATCGAGGTAAATATACTGTAAGAGATTAGTAGATGGTTAATAAACTCATATCAGTACATTTTACGTCAGTGCACCTCATGCGGTGCACTGTATGCATTACTTAAGGTTCTTTGCGACGTCCCTTAGGCCCCTAGCTGCAACCCCTTTCATTCCTTTTACTGTACCTCCGTTCAGATTCTCCTTCCTCCATCTTCCTTTCCACCCTCTCCTAACAATTCATTCATAGTGCAACTGCGAGGTATTTCCCCCTGTTAAACCTTTCAAACCTTTTTATTGTCAATTTCCGTTCCAGCGCTGAATGACCTCGTGGGTCCCAGCGTTTGGCCTTTGGCCTAGATTCTATATTCTATTCTATTCAGACTTTTTTCGTAATCAGTAATTAATGCAGATTCATTTTTGTTTACAGAACGAGGTTTCGCTTCAGGGCTCCGGTCACTTCGATTCAGGTGTTTCCAGTACATCCATAAAGACAATTCGATACAACTCCCGTTTTTGACATAAGACCTGTCAATCATTAGTTACTGAATAACACACAAAGTAACTCAGCAGATTTGATGACTGACCCTAAATCCAGATACAGCTTATTATAAATCAGTAAACTCAATCGCCAAACTCAGAAATCTCTCAATGAAGCGAAATTTGGTGCGCGGTCTATTGTTGCAAACGTGTTGTTTGGAAATAATCAGTGTTAGAGAGACATTCGTCTCTGGAGGAAACATTGTTGTCAGTCAGGTTTTAGGAATCGTTTGGCTGAGCGTGTTAATTTAGTAGTTTTTCTTCAGTAAATTAGTATCACGAAATCAGTATATAGATTGACTATAACTTTGGAAACTTAGATTTGCGAAACCAACGCGGTAGGTTAATAATTGTCATATTGGAATGAAGAAATTGTTCAGAAAAATTAACGTTATTCATGAAACTTGCACAACGTTCTAGATGTCTGAATTATGTAAACTTCTATTATTTACTTGTAAGAAATAAATGTTTGTATATATGTCGGTAAGTGCCTAACAGTAAAAAGCAAATGCGACATTTTTTGTTATGAAAAATAACTCGCAGATATTTGAAGAAATCAGTTTTAGCGTTGAAACCGTTTGTGAAGAACTGGGCTGGGCTGTATCAAATTGACTTTATAGATGTATCATAACGACTTCAGTTTGTACCTAAACGACGGGGGAGGAGGGACCAGGAACCACTCGAACATCAAAGTCCGTAAACTGCCGTCGAGGTAGAATGCTATTCGGCATTCATGATGGGACAGGAGTGGACAGTTGGAACCAGTAAGTCTTTCAAAAAGAAACTTAAAACTTTTTTTGTTTAGTCAATGCTATGACATGGAATATCAAAAAGTGAATGGGGAATATGCAGTGTGAGCAATTACATCTGATGAATAAACTATTAACTTGATAATGGAGGTCCTGCGAGCGCTTTGGAACTGTTGCCGTCAACAACAAGTATTCTGTTGATATTTCAAGAGTGGGTACAAGTCCTAGAAATATATTATTTCCGTGAGGTTCAAATTAAAGGCATAAATAATTTTTGTCGTAAAAACACTGACGTTACTGAAGGTTTTGTAAACATATTTCTTATAAAGTATGAACCTTAGGCCAGAGATACCCCGTAGGGGGACTGAAGGCATTACTTAAGGTTCTTTGAAGCGTCCCTTCGGCCCCTAGCTGCAACCTCTTTCATTCCTTTCACTGTACCTCCTTTCATATTCTTTCCTCCAGCTTACTTTCCACCCTATCCTATCAATTGTTTGATAGTGCAACTGCGATGTTTTCCTCCTGCTAAACGTTTCGAACCTTTTACTCGTGATTTCCCTTTCAGCGCTGAATGACCCAATAGGTCCCAGCGTTTGGCCTTCGGTCTAAATTCTATATTGCATTAAGGCAGAAATAGGTTAATAAAACATACACAGGACTGAAGTCTAAACACATTACAGAAGTTTACAGAAGTGCCATCTTAAATGTACAATGGCAGGGTCAGGAACATTTTTGTAAATCCGGTTCCTTTCAAGCTGTGATTAAGATTTCATCCTGAACAGCAGGTTTGACGTACTGAATATATTTTATATAGGTTCATCCTGTGGCCCTGATTTGCTTCCAAAACCTATCTATGGAAGTGAGGTAGGTAAAGTGCTCTCATGTACACTGCGCTAGGTAGAGTCCAAGTGATTTCTGGAGGTGATTCATTGTTGTTCTTCGTGAAGGTGTCCTTTCTGACATTCGTTGCCTGATAAACCAGAGGTGGTCGAGACCATAGTTACTAAGAGACTCCCACCTTCTACTCTGTCTCAGCATACATATTGGCTCAAGGATATAGGCCATATTAATTCACCTTTGATACTATTGTTGCATGCTGCAACCTACACCCCTTAATACGCAGCTGTTAGCAAAATTCAGTGATTCTTTTAATGATGCTTCTTCCGGAACTAATCCAACTTCGTTGGTTTATTTTGTGCTATCTTTGCCTTGCACCCGTACTGTCTTGCACACCCAGTAAACCAGACCCTTCCACCCAAGGAAGCAAGCGTAAATGGTTCACTCTTTGCTTCTCAGATATAAAACAGAGCTGAGTTCTAAAGAAGATCGTAGCAGCTCTAGACTGAATACAAAATTGGGTTGAGTGCTGTTCATGAATATAACAGAAATGACGGGCACTTTGGTCTAGGTCTATTGATTCACTGCAGATTTCTACGATATAATTAACTTCTTTCCCATTCCTTCAGGTTATCCACTGCTTGTAAGTTCTTAATGGGAATAATCGACGAATTTCGACGAACAAGCTCCAGAGAGAGAAGTTGCATAACACTTTTAACCAAGGTAGGTGTTTGATGAATATGAAATCGGCTTCTCTGGGGAAATGTGTGACTTGTGTGGGACAGAAATGGTGATTAAGATGGAGTCGAAACTACAGATTTAGAGGTTTCTTTTACAGAAATTCAAAATTATACAATATAAATTGTATAATTTGTATAGTTTATATTGTATAAATTATACAATTATACTATTTATATTGTATAAATTATACAATATAAACTGTATAATTTATATCTGACCCAGGACAGAACGAAGAGATAGTGAGATAAAAAGTGAAACTGAATCTTGATAAAGTAACTCTATTTACAATACTAAAAGGAGCCAGAAGGTAGATCGCTTTAGTATTCATAAGTTTCATATATAAAATCTTGGTATTTTGAAGCTCCATATGACTAGTTTAATTTTCTCTGTCATTTCCACTGTAATTATGGGTAAGTTTTAGTGTATTGTACAGAAGGGTGTGGTTTTCATAAGTACCGTGAGAAATCCAGACCGTGAAAGTAGTAAAGGCTCTCTTTTTGAGATAATTGTGTCAACTAGATGAGTGCTTAGGTTGTTTAGGGCAAACGAGACATTGCTGGTACTGAAGATTCTTATCAGATTACATGAAAACTTTGAAATGGTTTTTTAAATGTTATAGTCAGGCCCAAGTAGTAGTAGTAGTAGTAGTAATAATAATAATAATAATAATAATAATAATAATAATAATAATAATAATAATAATAATAATAATAATAATAATAATAATAATAATACAGATTAAATGTAGGGAACGCTTTACTGTATTTTGCTAACTGAGCATTAAACTAAGAAGCTTTTCTCTTTTTTAGTGAAATTTGCATTGCAATCCAGTTTTAAATTAATATTTATTGTAGCTGTGACCAAATAAAATTTTATTTAATTGAGATGTCCACGATAAATGACTACAGACCTTCGTACTGGCCCATGAAAACCCTGTACCTTTCGTAAATCTTTGGTGAAAGAGGTCTTTGTTTACAATGCTGGGGGCCTCGATATAACATGTATATTTTATCTTATTATGTTGTAAGACAAAATATCTCAACGGGATGTCATTACCTTCTTCCTCATCTCCTCAGGAAAGTGTCTACACCTCAGATGCGAGAGGCGACTACAGTTTGAACAGTTACCAGATTTGTACATGAAACACACCTTGGAATTCAAGAGGAAATTACAGTTTGAACAATTACCAGATTTGTACATGAAACACACCTTGGAATTCAAGAGGAGACTACAGTTTGAACAGTTACCAGATTTGTACATGAAGCACACCTTGGAATTCAAGAGGCGACTACAGTTCGAACAATTACTAGATTTGTAAATGAAACACACCTTGGAATTCAAAAGGCGACTACAATTTGAACAATTACCAGATTTGTACATGAATCACACCTTGGAATTCTAGAGGCGACTACAGTTCGAACAATTACCAGATTTGTACATGAAACGCACCTTGGAATTCAAGAGGAGACTACAGTTTGAACAATTACCAGATTTGTACTTGAATCACATCTTGGAATTCAAAAATGTGACTACAGTTTGAACAATTACTAGAGTTGCAGATGAATCACACCTTGAATTCAAGAGGCGACTACAGTTTGAACAATTACTAGATTTGTACATGAATCACACCTTGGAATTCAAGAGGAGACTACAGTTTGAACAATTACTAGATTTGTATATGAATCACACCTTGGATTCAAGAAGCGACTACAGTTTGAGCAATTATTAGGTTTGTATATGAAACACACCTTAGAATTCAAGAGGAGACTACAGTTTGAACAATTACCAGGTTTGTACATGAAACACACATTAGAATTCAAGAGGAAACTACAGTTTGAACAATTACTAGATTTGTATATGAAACACACCTTGGAATTCAAGAGGAGACTGCAGTTTGAACAATTACTAGATTTGTACATGAAACACACATTAGAATTCAAGAGGAGACTACAGTTTGAACAATTACCAGATTTGTACATGAAACACACCTTGGAATTCAAGAGGAGACTACAGTTTGAACAATTACTAGATTTGTACATGAAACACACCTTGGAATTCAAGAGGCAACTACAGTTTGAACAAATACTAGATTTGTACATGAATCACACCTTGGAATTCAAGAAGCTACTGCAGTTTGAACGATTACTAGATTTGTACATGAAACACACCTTGGAATTCAAGAGTAGACTACAGTTTGAACAATTACTAGATTTGTACATGAATCACATCTTGGAATTCAAGAGGCTACTGCAGTTGGAACAATTACTAGATTTGTACATGAAACACACCTTGGAATTCAAGAGGAGACTACAGTTTGAACAATTACTAGATTTGTACATGAATCACATCTTGGAATTCAAAAGGCGACTACCAAACATGAATGACCAAATTTGTACAAGAAGCCAAAATATGGAAAAAATGGCTTCATTAATATAGATGCTGGAAAGCGTCATACTTTCATAGAGTGACAGTCTGAACTCATTTTGACTATTAAAAATTGGATAGAGTTCAATTTAAAGTGTTGTGCACGTGTCGTATCAGGGTCATAATATTGTCCCAAGACTGACTCAAGCTCAGGTTTGCTACTTAAAATTTCTAAACAGGAACTTTAGGAGTCTTTGTTACATGAGGTAGTCCACTGTGATTTAGGATGCATCATTTATTTTCCTCCTGGAATTCTCTGTCTGCTATAAATTAGCTCAGTGATTCGGCATACTGTATATAATGTTAACTTGATTTTTGTATCATTTTTAACAATAGCTATGTGATAGCTATAATTCGGGATGCATACGAAAAGTACTTCAATGCATTTCAGAAAATTTCTCTTTTCTTACTTGGTTTAAAATTGTCTGTCACATGAAAATTGTTTATGATGCCTAGGTTTTTATATATTTGTCATATCTGTTTAACATCAAGTAGTTTACATGTTACAGGGTACATAGATTTGTTTTTACTTGAATCTGTATCGGTTTGATAACGGTTACAAGTAGCTCAGTGTATCCGGATACATAAGTCATTTTCTTTTGCATATTAGCCATGTAGCATGTTTCAGGATACTTTTTCTTTGCATAATATTCATAAGTTTGTGGTAGGCTATCAAAAAGGTCAGGGTGCTTCCGGATACATTTCACCCTCTCTCGCTCTTTTTCCATTAATTAAATATCTTATGGGTTTAATAATCTATGTTTTGCGATACAAAATTTTCACATGAATTTCTACGTGTTAGCATCAGCTACCAAGGAGCGTATTACATTTCCGGATACATCATTTTTACTTAGAATTCTCGTTAGTTTAAAATCACCTGTCAGGTAGTTAATGATGTTTCAGGCAACAGAATATTCAACGTGAATTTCTTGCTAGCGTCATATCAGATATAGACAGCCATTGCTGCATTTTAAATATGTTAAATCGAGAAGTCACGTGTGGTTAATGACAGCTTTTCCATCAACTCAGTTTTGATTTACAGTACCCAGTAGGTCGCTGTTCAGTGCGTGAGATTAATAGTGGGTTATGCGTATGATTTTCTGTCATTTTCCTGAAGTTTAAAAATTATCAAGAGCAAAAATTCAGTAGTTAGAAAGGATAGGTTTTATGCAATATCTTTGTGTTGGTCAGTATAGTTAGGAATAGGTGTGAGGAGTCAAACCCGAGAGGTATTAACTTTTATAGAATAAGTAACATCTTCAGCTAAACTGCAAATGATTTCTGTTATTTTTCCTCAACGAATCTTATAGATAATATAAGACTAGCCTCCTTTGTAGTAAGGACAGAGTTAACCTTCACTAGCCTTCACCATAGTTTTTTCTTTATTGATTTATATCGGGGTTCCTTTAGGATTAATTTTGTAATGATTTTGTGGCCTTGCGTAACTGTAATGTTATGTAGGTGTTTGTACTTAAACTTTAAAACTTGATTTACTGAAAGGTTTTGTTTAATACAGGGGAGACATCGGGCCTTGCGTAACTGTGATATTATGTAGGTGTTTGTACCTAAACTTTAAAACTTAATTTACTGAAAGGTTTTGTTTAATACAGGGGAGATACCATAGCCTGAAGCATCTGCACGTTTACACTGTTAGGACGAGATATATTTCAGAATTTAGTTTATTAGTTTTATCTTGAATTTAATGACAAATGGAGAACTCCTCATTATCTCCAAGCGACTAAGCGATATTCTGTAAGTTTTGTCCAAAGCTTGTGACGAATAATTAAGACTGTAAATATTGGAGGGTATCTTATCAAGAGCATTATTGTCAAGGCATCTCTGCATATTTCAAGACACTGCTGGCATGTGAAGGTTTCAAACTGAGCGCGTTACGTTGAGGGCAGTTTGGAATGATCAAATATATAGCAGATAATTGACTTAACGAGTAAACTCAAATTCAAAGCATTATTTTAAAGGGAATTTTGCACTATTAACAGTAGTGTTTTATGTAAATTATTCAGTCACTCCTTAGATTGAATGCATTACTTGAGGGTAATTTTGTACGCTTTCTGAAAATTATATTCTAGGTTAATGAATCAATAAACTCAAACTCAAAGCGTTCCTTTAAATGCCGTTAGTATTATCAGCAATGGTATCTTAGGTGTATGAACAAGTAAACTCAAAAGTGCTACTTTATGAGGAGTTTGACAAGGATGTTCTTGGTGCATGAATCAGTAAGCATTCTCAGTTAATTGAAGGGTTTATTGGTCTTAATGTTACGTTGATATTACACTTTCCGGAAAGATTAAAATCAATTTGAGATCTAATCACTAACATTTTTACTGGGCACTAGATATTTTTCAGACTTTTACTATGTTATGGAAATTCATTTCTTAGTGGTTTCTTAGGAATGAAGATAGCAGCCATTTAATTATGTACTATTAGTTAGGGATTCTGGTTATAAGTATACTTTCCCAAAAATGACTCACAATGAAGCCATGTAAACAAGTACCCTTGAAAGGCACAGGTCATGTCAGGAAATTTCGAACAGTTGTCAAAAGCGAAATCTTGTCAGAAGAGTTCTGTTTCAGCTTAGGAACTAAATCAGTTCGGACGGTGTAGGTACATTATAAAAGGGTATACTTGCACGCTTTTGGCTTTTTTAACGTGAATTGCTTGAGAGAGTCACGTTTATTATTTGTGAGTTAAAGGTCTTGTCAATTTTAGAATGTGTAACAGTGTCTTGACATATGGAGATTATTTTAGGTTAAGTTATTAATCAATTTTCTCGTTCTTTTGTATTTGTTAATGTTTCATACAATTCCAATTAAAGTTCAGTCATTTGATCAGATAAAGATTAAGTTAACTGTTAATGCTAAAAATCTAACTTTAAATTCTGAATAATGGGAAAATTACTGTATACCAAATTGTATTTTGTGTACTGATTTTATTGTAAAGGACTTCTGCATTTCATCTTCTATCTCAGTTCTCACCAAGTCCTCTCCCTCATTTAGGTATAATAGGCAATTACTGTCTTTGTTATTTCTCAGCACAACCAAAAATCAAGAAATTTATAGCAGTATCCAGTGTCTCCTTGTTTGTAGTACACGATGCGGACATTGCAGTCTATGTTTGATAATCTTTGAATTTGGAGACTCACAGTATACCAAATTTTCCCCAGTGGTCAACGTTTGCAGAAATCTGAAGTGCCCTTTTTTTTTTTTTTTTTGCAATGTTGTTGGTTATAGAAACCGGATATTTCTGTAATTTCGTGCAAATAATTTTAGTATTTTTCTTGCGCCTTCCCTTCAACTTTCCATTCTGACTACTCTTCCTTTTCTGTGAACTTGAAATTGCACACTTCACATTCTCTTGTTCAAGCTGTTACATAGAAACACTTTCCACATTTACTCAACTTGCAGGCTCCAGAACTTCACTCTTGTTTTGTACTGTAGAGGCAGTTCTGATGACTTGAACGCTTGAGAGCAAAATCCTTGCACATTTTATGCTATAGTGCACATTTGCTTTGTTGACGAAGCAGTTCACATTTCTTTCTCTTTCTCTCTCTCTCTCTCTCTCTCTCTCTCTCTCTCTCTCTCTCTCTCTCTCTCTCTCTCTGTGGTTTACTAAAGCATCTCTTCTCTCCACATTGTGTGCCTCGCTGAAATCTTTAATGGTTTAATGGTTTTCTAAAAGATCATTAAATAGTTTTCCTAAGCCACCTTGTACGTCTTACCTTGTTTTAAAGCATCATTCTCCACCGTAGGATTCTATTGAAACTTAACATGCTTTGCTGAAACCCCCTTACGCACGCACTCACACTGCACATCAAGGTGTTTTTGCCCTTACTTCCGTTTTCACACTTGTATTCTTACTCCAAACGCACAATTAAACTACAGACTTATATTACACACCAGGCACAGGGATTAAATACGGGTATCTCACTCTTACCATTTTCACAATTACATTTTTACTCTAAACACACACACTACACTTTATTACACGCTAAGGAGTTTTAGCAACTGCTCACAGACACAGGGATTACGTACCTCACTCTTACCATTTTCACACTTACATTCCTACTCTAAACACAAACCTAAAACGTTGGTTGGTGTTCAGTTGTACCATGATCATATCTATCTGGATCTTAGATTGTTCAGGTATGCAATTCGGATTAACCGTTGGATGTAAAGATATTTAAATTACAATTTTCATCTTATCTTAGTATTTGAGAAGGGAGGCATTTTTTACTGTGTACAAAGTGAGAACTAGAACAATGTGTAAAAAAGATAAACAATAATTTGTAAACCTTAACAGTTTAAAGAATTATAAGAACTGTAGCTCAGTATTAAGGAACGTAAGTTGAAGTACAGAAGTCCTCTCATGTATATGTATATACTGTGTCAACTGGAAAGGCTTAAAAATAAAGGACTCCTTGGAGTCAGCATTGCAGTGCCCCGTAGGAGGGAGTGCCCCCAGCAGGAGGTATACAGCCAGTCGGTTACCAGCTTTGAAGCCAACTCAAGGGGATTACGTTTTCTAAGCCGACAGCCGATTGGCCGAGATGGGAAAAAGCTTATAAATCTGCTTTCCCAACTGTATACCAGTTTTCTATGTCTCGAGGAGGGCTGGTAGATCATTTCAAATGTCAATGAATGTTATTCTACAGAAAGTCCGAAGTGGATGCAATCAGGTTGCTTTTGAGACAGTCCTTGACTTACGAATACTCTCATGACTAAATGTACATAAGCAAATGCTTGCTTGGCATATAGTGTCTTGATATGGTGTAATGTAGATTTTTATTTCCAGAATTTTGTGCCAGACGATGTGTAATGACCAAAAAAAATCCCCATTTCAATTTTTCTATGAATACCTTGTAAGAAAATCTACGATTTTCAGACATTTTGACATTCTGCTGTCTGTTTTCTTTGAGACGTTATGGAGGAGTTTCTCCCACGTCTCGTTACATAATCTGAGTCTTGTATTATTAAATCTCGTAGAAAACGAGGAACATTAAGTAAAAAACTTGTGGTTATGATGTATAGTATACATATTTTCGAATGTGTCAGTCATTGTGCGGTTGGGTTTGTAGCTGACAGAATTCTGTCTTTAGGCTTGTTTGTAAATTTACTTGTAAACATTTGTAGATAAGAGTATTTGATTTGTCTTCAGGGATATTCATATATAAGATTGACTTACATCCTTAAGGATAACTGACTAAAATTGCTTCGTATAGTTAAATGGGAAAGTACTCTATATGCATAACTTGAAATGCTTCGATTATTCTCAAAGAAAAGTTCTGTTTTGGGGAAATTTTTATTCTGAATTGTCACATTTTACTTATTACTTAATGATTAGATTCAATTGTTAAAAATACTATTTCCTTGCCATATTAATGTTAATTTTGTGACGTAATGGAACACTTCTAACTCGGAGAGCATCATTTATTAAGATTAGAAAATTTATTTTCAATAGCAGATTTTATCATTTTTGTTGATGATGGATTTGATTGATTGTATCCCATGCTAATATTTTTTTTCCTGTCGTTTGCATGAAAATGTTCTACAAGATCATTATTTTTAAGTACGGAATACCATTTATATTCTTCCGGATGTCTTAAAAGATATCGAGTAAGTTTTCCTTAGCATTTAGAAAGTCAAAAATTTGTCTTCAAAGATCTAGAGTAATTCTGTCAGAACATTTGAAAACTTAAAAGTTGTCCTTAGGTCACGTACATAACAAACTTTTAATCATGTTTCGGACACATGCCATCTTTTCAAAAGGGGGTACCAGCTTGGGACTTAAACGCTTTCTCGTCTTAGGTCCGACATTCATTCGTGTACCTGAAATAAAGAAGGGATAAATACCATACTGGCCATTTTTTAGAAGTCTGTGTGAGAACCTTGCAAGTTCATCACATCGCAGGTAATTAAACAAAACCGGGCGTTTGTTACTTGGGAGGAATTTTGATGGAAATCTTTGAATGGAGCTAAGTTATGTGAAAGGGTAATGTGTAATAATGTGGCCTTTCGTATACTGGATAGGTTATTATACTGTCACCAAATACCTTAATAAAAGGGATGCTGGGATTTTGAGGCTGTGTGAGGTAATATCCAGACTTCACTGATTGCAATAGATGAATTTTTGAACAGTTCTTCTTCTCCCCTTTAACGAAATGAGGAAACTGTCCCCATTTTTAGGTTACATTTCCATGGAGGGCTTAATTGATAGGGACGTATTCCACTTAAAATTTTGTTAAGACTCAGATAAATTAGATGCTGAGGAGAAGCTGCTTGCCATTTTTTTTTGCAGAGGTTACAGAAAGCTTTGTCTTTTTTTTTTTTTTATAAATGTTTACTTCATTTGAATATGGTTAATTGACTTCAGGTGTTCACAAGTTTCCTCTTATGGTTTGTAAACACTAGAATCATTGTATTGGTTTACTGAACGTTGTGTTGTCTCTTGTAACTGGAGAAGCGTTCCCTTGGTGTGAGGTTCTTAAATAATGGTGGTACTGTTTTGGGAAAGAGAGTGATAAGAGATTTGAATTTTTTGCTTCGTGAAAAATTTAAGTATAGATATATAACTGTTATAGCCTTTCTATTGCTCCAGAATGATCTTGGTAGGCCTTTACTGAATCATGGTACCTTGATGAGTCATAGATTGTAAACTGTTTTTTAGGTTAATATGCCTGATCCTGAGTTTTACACTAAATGCAGTTTACTCTTTAGGCTGTTATGGATTTGTGTAGAAGCTATTATGGTTTTGATCTTCTGCGGTTTTATTATCAAGGTAGAAGTTGACAATATATGTAATCTAGTATTAAATTAGTCTATTTCTATGTAGTGGGTTGTGTTTTAATCAAGTCCTTGATCTTGATGCTTGAGAATTAGAGGTTGTGTTGTAAATGGCAGAATCTTGTAAAAGAAACTAAAGGTTGAAGTTTATAGGATATTATTAATAAGAGGTTTTGTTTTCATAAGCATTAAAGATAAGATGTTGTGATTAATGTGATTTTATTTCGTGATAGTAAATTTTGGTTCATAGGAAAGTTTGATACTCCAAAGCTTGTGGTTGTGATTATTAAAGGTGGATCGTGATGTCACTTTTCATTTGGTCAGTATTTCCTTGTGATAAGAGATTCCTAAAGGGTTCTTCCGTGATGGTCTACGTTGTGACTAAGAAAATTTGGTTTGTGACCCTTGAGTGTGGAATACGGACAGAATTAGTTTGTGAGTGTAGTGTTGGGCATTTAGGAAGTGTTATTCTATGATTATCTAGTATTCAGCAATTACTTGGTGACAGTGGATTTAACAATCGGATGTCAAGTGTTGACAGAGGATTTGGCACTCGGCGATTTCTAAAAGACAGTGGATCTGGTATTTAGCAATTTGTTGATGACATTGGGATCGGTATTCATTAATCAGGAGAAACAAATCCACAGTTATGCACATGTACATATATTTAAAAATAAATCTGTACAGATAGCTTTCGGGAATCTGTTCGATTCCCCTTTTCAGTCAGATTGATCTTTAAATATTTGTATATATACATAAATGTGAATTTGTTTCTCCATTTTAAGACTCATGTTACTATGAGTATTTTTAATTAAGTAATCAGGTAGTGAAAATGGTTTATAGCACTCATCAACTATTCGCATGATGATGGATGTCAATGTTCATAAATAAATTCGTAACATTGGAATATGGAATTCTGTGTGAGTGTTAGTCCTTAACTGCAGAGTTTGTGATACCTGAGATTCAATTCGTGGACGTAACTGTCAAGTCAATATGGCTCCGAGCAATGCTTGTGATAATCTGGGATTGTCTTCTTGGTGCACGACGGTAGAATCAGGATTCATCACTAGAATTATCTGAGTATAGGATACAATTTAAAGCACTGGTTATACTTTGTTTTCTGGTGCTTGAAACAAGTCCAGGATTCAGCAAAATACTGGTTCAAGATCACTTAGAGTTCAGATGTTTTTGCTCCCGTTAGATTTTGGTTTAGGAAGTCTGTTAGCTTATGATGGTGTTGGTTTTTGAAAGTCTGTTGGCCTGTGATACTTTTACATTTCACTGTCAGGGGTTTTAGGAAGTTTGTTGTGGCACTTTTGCAGTTAGGACGTTTGTTATGGTGTGCTACTTTCACTTTTAGAAAGTCTGTTAATCTGATAAACTTAGTCTGAGAGATTCTTGATTCTTCAGGATTGTTTGTTCTCAGAAACTCTATTTTTTATACTTTTGCACTCAGGTATTTTTTTTTTGGTTTGTAATACATTTGGGCTTAGAATATACACTAGCTTTTTATATTCACCCAAAAGTAATTTGGTAGTTTGTGAAATAGTTTTATTTACGATGCCTGTGTGTTGCTTTTGCTTTCATGCAGTCAGTTCATCTGAGGTTGTTTTGCCTTCAGGAAAGCTGTCACTTTGATGGTTTTGCTTTCACAAAGTCTGTTAGCTCTGATTTGTCTTTCAAGATGCCTGAATTTGTTTGTGCTTGCTGGCCTGTTAGTTTGTGGATTGGGAATTTTACTGGTAGTCTTTTAGTCACTCTTCTTGCTAGAAACTGTTTGTTTTTAAACTTTCTTCTGGCATTAGAAGTCTTGTTTCTATTAAGGTAGAAATCTATTATTTTGGATCTTTTGTTTAAAGAGTCGGATCGTTTGCAATTCTTTCCTGGCTAGAAAGTCTGTTAATTTGTGATTCCTTTGGTTAGAAAGTCTGTTAGATATATTTTCGGCTGTTTTTTTAGAAAGTGTGTTGGGTTTTGATTATTTCCTTCTAAGAATTATAATTGTTTGGGAGAGATTTTGCTTAGAACGTCCATTTGTTTGGGAGGTATTCTTAGGATTAATTTCTCGTAAGTCCTATGCTTAAAATTTTTAAAAAAATGGATCATTTAAAAGATTTTTTTTTTTTTTTTTTTTCCTGGAAAGTGCGTATGTTTGGGAGAAGTTTTGCCTCAAAAATGTGTGTATCACTGGAAGAGATTTTGGCACGAAAGGTGTCAGTTCAATAGATGTTTTCAGCTAAAAAGTGTTTGTTCGGGAGAGGTTTTTGCCCAAAAGGTATGTTAGTCGGAATTGCTCCTTTATTTCTCTTTGTGTTCGTTCTGGAGAGTGTTTATGCCTGGAACTGGGTCACTTCGGAGGAGTTTTTTGCTTGGAAAGTATGTTGACTCTGAATGGTATTTTGCATTGAAACTAGTTTGAGAGTTTGTTGCTTAGGAATTGTATTAGTTTGGATGGAATTTTTGTGAAGAAAGTCTGTTGGTTCAATGAGGTTTTTATTTTACCTGAAAATAATTAGTCTGTGAATTATAGGATAAAAGTCTGTTGGTTTACAAGTTTTCTACCCCCACTCCCCAAAATATGTCACCTGACGATCCCTTTGCTCAGGACGTATTTTTGTGAGTTTGTATCCCAAAGAACTTGTGGTTTGTTGTCCTAAAGTTTATTTGTATGGGAAGAAATTGTTTGCAAAAAGTAATAGTCTTGGTTTTTACGGTGAAAAATTGATTTTTGGCAGTTTTTGGCCACACAAGTTTTTTTTTTTTTTTCTACCAAGGACGTCTTTTTCTTTTCTAGGTGGAGTCAGCTTGACAGAGATCTTTGCTTACAAAGTGTGTCAATTAGAACTTTTAGCCTAGAAAGTTTTTTTTTTTTTTCATAGAAATACTGTCATTTCGAAAGGGACTTTTGCCTAATGGTACTCACAAGGATAGAAGTTCATTATTCTATGGATATTCTTTATATAAAGAATTAGGGGTTCAGTAATAAATGCATAATTAGTGATTGGAACAGAGAAAGAGCATCGGTAACTCTGTCTTAACTAACAGAAAAAATCGGCAAAATTGGCCTGACACCTTCGATAAAAACACTATTTGCAACAGATGTAGGAATCTGGTAGTCATATATTATTTTTCTAAATGTCTTGAAGAAGTGAGAAATTTTTATTGAAGAGATAACATTAAAAGCCAAGATTTAGAAGACCAGACAGTTATAGAATCCTGGTTTGTCAGTAGTTTAGCATTAGAATTTTAAAGGCAAGTCTTCAGGTATGATATCGAAATTTAAATCAATTATCCCACATGAAGTTTTTCGTAGCTAATACTAGTTTCAAAAGACGATGTCCCTTATTCTGTGGCTCTGTGTTGGTGGATCAATACAAAGTTGCAGTTTTTAGTGTCTTGTAGCTCTGTTCTCATGAATATATTAAATAGTAACTTTAATGCGTAGACCAGTTTTAGTGAGCAACAAGAAATTGTGGTTTCATGCTCAGTTGCTCAGTATTGAACGGAATTTTCATTTGTAGGCAATTTTTAGTCTCGTGGCCCTGTTCTGAAATGCAAATGCAGGAATTTTTATAGGTTTTTATTTGATGAGCAACATGAAACACAATATGAAACTATGCATAGTCTTGCAGCCCTGATCAGGTGATCACCACGAAACTGCATTCCATATCCTAGTAAAAACTGGAAGCTCAGATATTTGAAAAGACATTCTACCTTCGAAACATCCGAAGGAATCTTCTAATCAAGTCATGGACACTCCTCCCTAATTACCTGGCAATGGGATGGATTTTTGCAAGACGCATCACACAGAACCTAAACTGGCCTGGTGGTCCGCGTGCACGGTGAAGGCTGACGTTAGTCCGACCTGCTGTCCTGCTGGGGGAGGAAGGACGGGGCAGGAGGATATTAGCTTTGCACGTCTCTGACCATTTACCTGACTCAATCACTTACATTGAATGGTGTCCTTAGGTCCTCTAAGACGAAGTGGTTTTTTGGGAAACCTGAAGGGGTTTGGGTCACTTGTCTGCTTTTGGGGGGACTGTATGTGTCTTGATGTTATTAATTGCTTTTGTTGTAACAAAGACCGGAGGATAACTTGTAATTTGGTATAGAATAAATTTAATTGGCTTTTGTTTGGTTTATTTGTGAAATTCCTGTAATTCTGTTGTTCAGAAAGACGTCTGGGAATATAAATGAATGTTCCTTAATTTGAAAATATATCTTGTAGACGAAAATGCCATGTAAACTGAGAAAAAGCACCAAATAAAAAAAAAAGTGATGAATAGTTAAGTATTTTGCACATGTCAGGTTAACAGGCGAAGCCTAAAAAATACAATTGAAATAACATTAGTGACAGTGACATTTTTAATAAATGTAACGTAAGCACATTAATAAAATACGAGAATGCAGCAAATTTGCTCATTTTGAAGATTGCAACTAATCAGCAAAAAATGCTGTAAAAATATATAATGAAATTTAATGTTTGCGTTCATTTCTTTGGCAAAAAAATGCCCTTCTCATCATGAATCTGGGCGTTTTGCAAGTTATAATTAAACCCACTGAATTCTTAAATTCACGTGGAAAAAGTTAGTCAGGCAAAGGTGTTTGAAGGAACTTGAGTCTAATGATAAAAATATTAAGTGAAAATGGATAATTTCAGTGTTAAAAAGTTCAACTAAATGGAACTAGCTTGAAAAATAATCGAGAAATTTGAAGTTACTCATATAGAGCATTTCTACTTCGGGTGGGGTGTCACAGGAGCTGTTTTCTGACATTTTAGCATTTTGTCGCCAGATTTGATGTCAGAATGGCTATAGGTGTGGCAGATTTAAGTCTTCCATGCTAATAATCATGATTAGACTTCAATTTTGCCACCATTATTGAAATTTTGATATCAAAATTGACTTCAAAATGCAGGAAGATGCCAGGGAACAGGCTGTGTGAGGCCCGAAAAATGTGCTAAGTTATTTTAGTCAGCTCCTTACTGGAAAGAATTAAGTAAATTTTCTGTATGAGTATCTCTGAAAATGGGAATAAAATAGTCGCATCAATTAATATTCACAAGTAAAATTATCCTCTACAACTCTCGAAGTCAAGATTCTGTTAGGTACAAAGTCAATTGGTCAGATGGCTCTCGCGTTCGGGATATACTCGTATATATCTAAGTGTCTTTTGCTTATTGTTCCTGCTCGGTTTTCTATGAAGGTTGACTAAATGACTCATTTTCTAGTTAGGAGACGTTAGAGACGTTTTCGGTCGCGGAATCTCAATGAAAACGGAAAGCAGAATACCGGAATGTATGTTTACACCCGTAGATATTTTGCTAAGTTGTTCATAAAAGAATTGGACTTGGAATTGTTTTGGCCATTATATTTCGTAACGTAATTCTAGGGGTAAAATCTACGGGTTTTCACGCCATGTTTCATAAGACACTACCTGTCAAACACTCATTTGCCTAAGTACGAAATCACAGCCTTGGGAGCAAACGTAAGCTTGGTCATCACTTGACCACATCCACCTTAGACTTTCTGTACTTCGTTTTCTTTGACATTTGAAAGGGTCTGCCAGCCCTCCCTTGAGACATAGAAAACTGGTATACATCTGGGAAAGCAGATATAGAAGGATTTTTCCCATCTCGGCAAATCACCTGTCAGTCTAGAAAACTTAATCCCCTTGGGTCGGCTTCGAAGTTGGTAACCGATTGGTTGTATACCTCCTGTTGGGGGTATTCCCTCCTTCGGGGCATTGCAATGCTGGTTCCAAAGATATAAAAAAAATTCAAAGTTCTTTCATCTATAAAGAGTAACCTAAGCCACTTTTGAAATTTATTATGGATTTAAATAAAAGACTGTTCGGTTATTTTAGCTTTTATTTCACTATAATATTCTACAGTGCTTTTACAAGGGTGCTTACGTCATCTGTCAACATTTTTGGAAATGCGATTACGCCACACACTATGACGTCATATTCGTGAATGGCTCGATTACGTCACAATCTATGACGTCATATCACGAATGGTTCAATCACGTCAACTTACATTCGTGAATGGGAAGACCACCTTTGACGTCATATTCATGTATGGATCAATTACGTCATCTATAACGTCATGTCACTCTACAAGGCAGTTCTTTGATGACGTCATTTAGCAGTAAGTTTGAGCATGCCTTTATCGTATCTCATTCTAATGGAGAATTTTCAACTAACATTCTTTGAGTAGTATTAACTTTGTTGGTAAGTTTTTTATATTTTTTTTTTTTTTACTTATAAAGGCAAGTCGTTGATGGTCTTTCAACGGCTATACATAGGCCTAGTCTACGAGCTCAATCGGAGTCTCTCTGACCTTTCGTTTTGCTCTTAATGTAAAAATTTATACTAAAATCTCTCTCTCACTAGCTATGAGAACTTGCACTTCTGCCATGTTTTCTAAGGCTCGCTCAATTTAAATGCAATCAACCTTTCCAAAAGGACAATTCTGTTTAATTTTAAACTTTGTTACATTTCTAAAAGTCATCTGTGACTTTTAAACGTCTTTAAACCCGGTATTATGAGAGAGAGAGAGAGAGAGAGAGAGAGAGAGAGAGAGAGAGAGAGAGAGAGAGAGAGAGAGAGAGAGAGAGAGAGAGAGAGAGAGACTTACGAGCTAACCACTATTCTACAATATTCATACTGTGCCCTGAAGTTTGCGTATTCAAGGGTAAGATGTCCCACATCCTTAAGCATGAAGATTCACAATGTCTGCCTACAGACGGAGTTGAGCCTACCATACTGCCAATTTATAGTGACTAGTAATTTGTATCATGGTCACACTTCAGGATAATTATTCAGTAAAGATACTGACTTGTAAAATACAACTAAACCCTGGGCAGAATAGAGAAGACAACTGGAAGATAGTCTGGAACTATGCGAGAGCACTGGTCACAGAAAACCTCTTAGCACGACTAACCTGAAGGCAGGCAATGAAAAGACTAAACAGCACTCGAAATGTTCTAGTTCACTACAGTCTGAGCTGTTCCTGATGAATGTGAGGATGCGATCATTTAGGAAGATCTTACAGTGGGTGTAGGATAATGCAATATCTTCACAAATCATAAATATCAGAAGGTTAAGGCGTAAAATTTCCACAAACGTTCAAACACGTCATGGTCCATGGGATGATGAGATGCAGTGCCTACCCAGTCCAACACATGAAAACAGTATAGAGCTAACCACTTTCAAGTTCCTAGGTACATGGGCTACAAAGGGGCCCAGCTTCAATGATCTACAGGAATGAAATATAGAATTTAGACCAAAAGCTACGGGGTAGTCCATAACCACTGCTATTGCGTGGCTGGACTACTGATGCACGACAAGATTAAGGAAATGATCAGGATGAGAGTCCTACAGCAATAACAGGAACTCCTACTGTTCAGCTAGGCTGGCCCTCCCCTCCCAAAGGACTGGAAGAGGTTCAAAGAAATATGTACCAAAAATAAGGGCACCCTAAAGGTTGCCGAATCATCCAAGAATGCAGTTCAACGTGAATTGCAATGCATTACCGACTTGACAAAGCATGAGAAGCAAACATAGTAAGAAACATTGCTCCCCAGAGATCAGAGAGTTTATCCTGGTATAGCATTCCCCAGAGATCAGAGAGGCTATACTGGTATAGCATTCAAGGATGTTCATCCTTAAGAACTCAAATACAACACAGGCTACAATGTCTATGGGAATTAAGTAAGCGAAAAGGTAAGAAGGACAACTGGAATTCATGATGGCCTAACTTACGGGCGACTGCACTTATCACGAATAACCATCCTTGTCAATGGGAAAAAGGCTACAAAGTGCAAAAACTATATTAGACAATAAAATACTGTCAATGAAATTGAGCTGATATGAAGTGAGATTTTGCAACAGAACATCCTAATTTTAGAAAAATGAAAACTTTCATACATAAAAACCAAATTATTCCACATAGGCCCTTACTGTTCAATCACAGACCAAGTTCTGTATCTCGATATGAAAGGGCAACTAGACCATAAGACAGACCTTACTAAGTTTCAATACTGAAATTTCCTGTTAAGAATTCTTGGTTGTTTGTTCAAAAGCAAACACATCAAGCACCAAGAAGTCAAGTTTTACGAGCAGACACACCTCCCCATGTAGAATTCATATTCAATCTTCTGCAACTAGTCATTTCTGCATGACTACCACATGCATAGGATACCCTGTAACTTTAAATTATGAATGGTAAGTCTTTCCAAACCGAGACGAATATAAGATGAATACATAATCTAAAGACCAGCAGTGATAAACATCAAGATTCTGCTACTATGTGAACTGAATATAGAATTTAGGACAAAAGACCAAGCACTGGGACCTATGAGGTCATTCAGCGCTGAAACGGAAATTGACAGTAAAAGGTTTCAAAGGCGTAACAAGAGGAAAACCTCGCAGTTGTCTATGATTCAATTGTTAAGAGAGGTTGGAAAGTAAGATGGACGAAAGAGAATATAAAAGGAGGTACAGCTTGCTTCTGCTAACTGATGAGGGAGGAGGAGGCTGGTCACTTCAGCCTTACCTGAATTTCCCACACTGCCTTCTACAAGTACCAGAGTACCTGTTTGCCTCAAAAGAAACTCTCTTGAAAATCTGAGCAACAGATCATCAAGGCTTGTCGTTAGTGTTAAGTTTTTGTATTAACCAACTGACTGCAAACGAGCACCAAATAATGTAAGTAGGTGGTTATAGGGGTTAGTGGACACCTTAAAAATAGATTTCCAGTATGCTAGTAACAGACGTAACAGAAAAACTCTGACAAAATGATGATGGAATGGGGAAAATGAGAGAGAGAGAGAGAGAGAGAGAGAGAGAGAGAGAGAGAGAGAGAGAGAGAGAGAGAGAGAGAGAGCACAACATACTTCTACCAATAAATAAAACACAAGACATTTTATTTAAAAAAAAAAGGTGTCAAATATAGCATTCACAATTACTGACCCCAAACAATATTCTGTCACAACCATTAAAACAATACAAATATAATAAGGTCTGAAGCATTTTACACATTCTCTTAACATTACTTATGTCAAATTTATGTTTTATCCACAGGGGGCATCCAACATCATCTTTACTATAGGCAGAGTAAGAACGGAAAGACTTTCATTATTACAGGCACTTGTTTAAGTGTGACTTCAATATTATTTCTTTGAGAAGCATGAGAAAGGGAGATGGAGGAAATTTTTTTATTATTGTAATTGTTACAATGCAATTTAAAGGAACTATTGAGCGAAAATTTCCCCAGTATGGGGCTCATTTAAAGGATCTGTTCTCAGGTGACAGGTGGAAATTGTAGCAAACAGAATGAGTTAATAAAAGGGCAAAAACTAGCAAGGGATGCATGAATAACTCAGCATAAGGTGAGAAAAAGGTCTATCTTACTTAGTACTTTCCCAAACCCCAAACAATTGTAAAAAAGTCATTCTTTTAGAAACGAAACTACGTTTTCTACAATAACCCAATACCTTAGCTTGGCCTAATTCATGTGTAGTGTGCAATATAGACACCATAATCCACTGCATATAAATAAAGGAATAGTTGGGAATTTCAGGGTTACTCTTGGATATCATTCTCAACATTCTTAAAAATTTAATAACTGGATAAACTAAAAAGGTCAACCATTCTGGCAGATTTTCTTTCAAAGATTTCGTTCCAATACTTAATGTTAGTTTTTGGTTGAACGGGAAAATCATATCAGCTATGTTTGGTTGTCAAGGCTGATCTGCACTCGAGGCCTAAATCACTTGGGTTTTAATCAAATAGCCTTGGGTCACATGAGTGTGACAGATTCGAAGATGGGTATCACTTCAATGTGGGATTCGTTTTGAAAAGAGGAACACCGAAATACAAGTTCATTTTTATTTGTAATCATTAGATTCATTATTCTACAATGCCACTCGCGGTTGACCAAATAATTCTTTGGATAAGGTGGATCCACTTGTGAAAGAACCGAGGGATCAGTAGGAAGGCAACTTGCTAACAAGTACTGTAATCCAGGTGAAAAGATCCCTAAAAAGACCAACAAGAGAGCTCCCTTGATAGTAAAGCATAAAGAAACCCTAGACTCCAAGGGCAAAATGGGTCAGGAGGAACTGGACTGGAATTCTTCCCAAACAAGCAGATAACTTCTGAAAGGTGTGACAGATGGAAGCCACAGAAACACTAACTAACCGATGGGAAAGATAGCTGATCCAGAAACTTGCCCTGATGTAGTTGGTGGGCCTGACTAACAAAAGCTGAATGAAGCATAGCCAATGGTAGCACTACTCAGAGAATAGTCAGTGAAATACACCAGTTGCGACTGAACCATGAAGACTTATTATGCTCTTAACTGGTCAGAATGAGCAGTAATAACAGCTGTAACTCGTTGAAATGCAGGACTTTTGACCAAATTTCAGAAAATAAACTTCAGAAAAAGAGACCAAACATGAAGTGAATCTCGCTGAAAAAAAGTGGCATGGACAAATCAGTCTATTAAAAGGATTGAAGGGAGGTAGGAACTTGAAATGAGTCTGAGAAGGCAAAATCAGAAGCCATGAGATAACCTAGTATCTATAGAATCTGGGTTCATAAAGCCTACTGCCCATCTATTAATGTGTTCCAGTCAAAACGGCAGGGTAATCACCAATCAAATGAGAAAAGGCAAACACTGGTGTAAAAATGTTGACCCCACAGGACTTTGCCTCCATAAGTAAGCTACTGGGGCCTGGTGTTCTCCTTTTCCTTCTACAGTGGATTAGTGTCTAAAAAGTCATACAAATAAGGCCAGGTTAATGCAATGCATCTATGAATAAACCAAAGCAAATATTGTATAAACAAAGAACACATTATAATAAAGAGACCTTGATAAATTTGCTGCTCCTCTAAGAAATAATCTTAAAACTTCACACAAAACATTTTTACATATCCTCACCCTTTCTTGACAGTTAAAAACAGTCATATAAACCACAATCATTGATAAATTAACACTCATGTTTATGTCATATACATATATGGCCGACATAAACCATCAAAGATGAAATGTAGATATACAACTTTAAGAAAAGCATCACAAAAAATCAGATATCTGAAAAAATAAGGTACTCATCCTGTCAGCTTAATCATGCAACGAAAAAAAGCTATATCAGTACTGAACTGTGCCTTAAACCAAAACCAAAATGATAGTACAGAAAGCCAAAATAAGCATCTTAACATTATAAATGAATATAAAAATGAGAAAATACTCTTAAAATATCATTTACTAAGAGAAAATGATTAACAAAATGCAATATTCCACCACAAACACATAAGGTAAGGCACCTTTACAATTATGATACACTGTAGTTTGAACCCACAAGGGGTCAGTGCTAGACTCTCACAGGGCTCCTTGCTCTACAAGTTCTTCAATTATTACAACCTGTGTTACTATGAGGCAGATTAGGTAAAACCACAGGACAAAACATTTAACTCCTATTGTGCTCACCCGAATGGTAAGTTTTTAACAGTAAAATTTAGAATTTATCTGATAAACTGCAGCTTTTTAAAAATGTATAATTGTAAACTTACAACTGATGAAGATTCTCAAAAAATTTCTGTTTCCAAAACTTTAACACTTGCTGTTGGCTGAAGCCTGGACAGTTATGGAAAATTTGTTTAATTGCCCGTGTTGGCCTCCACTCATTGCATTACAGGATTGGGTCATGTGCATTATTTATTAAATGTTCCAGATCCCAATGAGTGTGACCAATTCAAAGTGGGGTAGTGTCACTCCAACATGGAAGTTTCATTGTTTGGAAAAATGTCATTATCCAACAGTAGGTTTTACCCATTGTCATTTATTATCAGGTTCATGACACCACAAAAATTTGCCACTCACTGCATGAGATGAATTTGAGAGATGTTAAATATTCACAGATCAGAATTGTGGATAAACAAACAAGCACAATAAAGAGGACAAATAACAAATGAACTATGAAGTGAGACTCATGTCAGCTACTAAAAAAAAAAAAAATTACACAGTTGGAATTCTTCAAGGTTCAACAATCTGACTGCAGGATTAGGAACGTCATTCCACAATCTGGTTGCAACAGGAATAAAACTTCCAGAAAACAGGGTCATCCTAAACCTCCCAGAAGAAAAGGCAAGACTTAGAATTAACAGTCTAGATCTGGATGCAAACAATGATCAGTTTAAAGAAAAAATCTATGCAGTATGCACAATGACCTAATTGTATGACACTGCCAGACATTACTGCCAAGATCAGATTATTATTAAGTTATTATCATTCGGAGCCACTGACTTGAAATTCCAGCTTCCAAAGAGTATGGTGTTCATTTGGAAGAAGTAACAGATGATACAAAGTACAGAAAAAAAAGAGATCAGTTATTCGAAAAAAAAAAAATATATATTGCCAAATCAAATAAATAATGTAAGTAAATTACTGAAATACAAGACGAATTGATCAGGGTAGTAAGAAATTTACATCTCCAAGATTTTTCCAACAATTTCCAGATATAAGTCAGCTGCTGAAAACAATATTTTGAAAAATCAAGAATAAAAATACTTCCCAAGAATAGACAGGCCTCCTTCCTTATATGTACAGACTGTTGAGTAACATTACCAATTCAACTTCTCTTGTGCAAATGCCCAAAACATAGTCGACGACAAACGTCAAGTATTAGAAACAAATCAGCTGAAAAAATTTTGTCAGAATCTCCATCTTTTTCTAGTTAACCTTTTCATTTACTGAGACAAATCCTTGGGTCAATCCCTGTGAGAGCTAAAAAACTGACCCAGGTTAAACTACCTAATAATAATAATAATAATAATAATAATAATAATAATAATAATAATAATAATAATAATAATAATAATAATAATAATAATAGACAGGACTCCTAAGCTCTCAAAAGATTTTCTAAGCAAATTTGCAATCATGAATAATAACTGAAATTCTAAATCAATGCCCAATGTAGTGTGAGAAAATTTTAAAGAAATTTGAAAGCATTTCTATAATTTTTTACTTTATCCTTTATATATCTAATTTAAATGCAAATTATGACAAAGGGATAACAATCTTTCTAATATGCATCAACATTATAATTGTGATTTCATTTAAAATCATTAAACAAAACTATCTTTAGTTTCTTCAGAAGATTACACGAAGGCCAAAAGACAAGCTTAGAAATGGCAATGCTTAGTATTTTTTTTAGAATGACGTAGAATGGATGTTGCAAAATAAATAGCACATAAAAAAATGAAAACAGAACAAGATAAAGCTCATGCAGTTGGGCAGCCCAGTGAGAAGAGGTTGAAGTTAAAAGCTGAAAGTAAAAGGAAGAAAGCAATGCAGTTGGGGTCACCATCTGCAGTGAGCCATGCAAGTTACACTGCAACTGGTGGCCCCCTAAAGTTACTGCTGTCGACCAAGAATCAGCAAGACACTAAAATTAACAGTAGACTAAGAACACTACCCAGTGGAACTCCTGACACAATAGGTCTTGGTTCACTGAAAATTCCATTCAACTTCAACTCGCTGGTGCCTACCTGTAAGGAAATCTTGAAATGACCTGAGCAACCTCGTTTTGCATTCTTTGATAAAGTCTAAGGTTCAGGACACAAAAATAAGAGGAGACTTCAAATTTTGGAGCAGAAGAGGCATTTTAGAAAAAAAAAAAAAAAAAAACCTGTTTGCAATAATAAGAAATGGAAGAGACAGAAGAGCAAAGGCAATGCTTCGAGATTCTTCTTCTGTGAAGAGAAATAACACAAACTAGAGAACGTTGATATGACTGAGGAAAAAATACAGACTTCAACATCGGAAGATGTTAAGAGAATCCGTCATATGTCAATAAAGCAGCAAGAGAATTGATCGTTTAGAACTGAAACAAGAATACATGGAAAAAATGCCTATTCAAAATGAACGAATATTGCAAGCCTTTGCAATAAGTTTCAAAGCCATTAACTAGCAGGATATAATATCCTATGTGAAATAGACATGGAAATAAATACCAACACACATGCATCATACAAATGCACAGTACATAAATGTAAATAAGAAGTCAGACACACAAAGGAGATAGCGCAAGGTACTTTAATTCAATATTCCAAAGGAAGAGTGGGACCAGAGGAATAAGAGACAGTGTGAGAGACAGACAGGGATCACAAGAATTATATGTAAAGGTTAAGGCAACTCTTTTCAATCAGCAAAATACAGAGAGGAAGCAGAATGCTGCTGAAATGTAACGGAGAAATTAAGAAAGGGAGGCCCCTAGAAGCTCCTGTGTGCGGATGTCCTAGTGCTAACTGCTGAGTCTGAGAAAGAAGTCTTACAATAATGCTCGAAAAAATGGAAGACTGGAGATGCAAGCTGATAACTGAAAATCAAAGCAAGCAAAACTAAGTTTATGACGAAGGGAGAGGAAGCTAAGGGAAAGGCATGGTCTGAAACCAAATGAGAATTCAGAGTGAAAGTGCAACAGGTATATATAGCATGATGGTGGGAACTTGAGAGATCTAACCTCACGTGCAGAAAGTGAAAAAATAAAAATGTGAAATACAGTACAGATACATAAATTACTCCAGAGTAACCTTTTATAGGCTACCCAGACTGATTATTTTAGAATTGATGTAGTGCAACTCCACACTGGAAGTATTAGCTGATCCCCTATCGGTACACAGATTGTATTTGACAATGTCTTTGGTTTAATTCCAGTTCCAGATGCATCGATTGCTGTGTCACATGCTTCATCAGTATGGGGTCTCTTCTCACTGAAATTTGTTCCAGGTCCAATTCTTATTCAAAGTCAGTCCCTGAGGGATGTTCTGTGGAAGTCCAATGAATCCAGTAGTAGTGTGACTGTATGGTCTTGTTCACATACTGATATATTAAGCTTGGAGGTTGCTGCTGGGTACCAACTGTGAACATTAATAACCTGTAATGAAAAAATGACAACTATAAAGTCCCAGTTGCAGTATGGACACTTACATACAATAAAATAATGCAATTACCTAACATGCCCTTGACTTAATAGCTCATGTTCTTACCAGAATCTTTAATCTTAATATTCTATAATTATTATTTGAACAAAAATGTCCAGAATCAAAATTCTTCCTGCATATACGATAGTATAAAGACATCTCTTAACACCAAAAGAGAACAGGTTTGAAATGTGTCCACTCACAGAATACCAAATGTTATTGTTCTGCTTAATACCCATAATGGGGTAGTCAGCTATTTGCTTCAATGTAAAAGAGAATTACACACAGTTTCTTTTCGTAAGAGTGATTATGCACTCCGAAATGGGATGGGTGCCTTGATTTGTATTCTCATTCTCGTTTTGGTGTAAATTACCTGTAGGGTTTGTGGGCTCAGTGTTTCAAGCACTGTGCTGTTGCATTTTCTTCCTAACAGAAAATAGCCATGAATGACATTACATTTCTGATAGTTACAAAAACATACAGAAATTTAGCCACATCATTTCATCTTGTTCCGATACAAACCATTGTCCTATTTTCTATTACAGATGCATTGAGTTTAAACAGGTCTATGGGCAATGAAAAATCAGAGCTTTTCATATAACAATAAGCAAGAATTTCCTATCTGTTAGCATTGATGGCAAAACCAGCACCAGTTAAGAAACATATAAATAAAATCAAAGTCTTAAAGTGCACTATGTCACCAAAGTGTCTGGTAATGTCAGAAGTTGCTGCCAATTCTCGAAATCTCTAAAAATCGGAAAAAAAGTAATTTCCCGTTTTCTGACCTAAATGAGACATTAGGTAACAGTAATGTTGATATGGTATTATCTTTAGTAGACAGTTTCTGCTACACTGTTATCATATGATTTTCTTGTATGCAGCAGTCAGTTACCCAAGTCCCCAACATTATGCAGTGATCCCTGGTACACTGTTATTTGCAGCTTCTGCTAATCATTGAGTAAAGAAGTACTGTTATTCATGATTTCTGCTCATCACACTGAGCCAAAGTTGGGCTCAGGGATTAGTCAAACAACAATTTCAACAATCATCTCCATGTCATACTTTGAAAAAGTAAGAACTTGACATAGTTTACATGATATATAGATATATTTTTGCTTTGTATGACTAGTAAAAATATTGATATTCCAAATTAGGCTAATTTGCTGAGATACAAAAGATTATTACATAACCTAACCAGTGTGTGTGTGCAGTATGTGAGTTTGTAACTGTTCTGAACACTTGGGTTAGATTAGGGTATTAAACCATGGTCTGTGCTTATGCAGTTGACTGACACATCATAGCAACTGTTTTTAAGGTCCCTGTTTTGTATTTGACTTAAGTTAACAATAATCTGGAGGGTGATATTATTTTTTAAAAATTCATTTACTACCATGACACTATATGCAGCAAATGGGTAAATTGCAATGACAGAATTAGTTGTCTGATACCAGCTGGAGACAAAGTAGCTAATATTCTTGAACATTCATGATAGCCTTTGTAACATGACTGGCACAGTCTTAGTCTTACTGGATATTTGCGTGAGTGTAGGCTACCAACTGTTGCAAGATCACAACTGCTTCTATCTATTTCAACACACACACACACATATATATATATATATATAATTATATAATCCCTACTGTGACACAGCACCACTAATATGGCCTTGTAAAGAGTTTTTATTACTACAGCTTTACCATTTAACACTCATGGCTTTGTGTTCATTATGCAGCTACACAGTAGTAATAAACACATGGACATAACCCTACATCCATATAATGCTGGTAGGGAGTAAAACAGCATAATTTGTTACGAAATTTGAAGCTCGGTTTTGGCAAGGAGTTTATTTAAAGACAAATTACTTTTTCATAGATTTTCAATATTTGCAAATGAAAATTAAAACTGTTTTGGTTTACTTGCAATTTAATAATTTGAGCCGACTTATTTCCCCACCCTAAACACTGCAGTATCAATACACTATTTCCCTTCAACCTTAATCATCTCATTTAAGAGGTGGTGGAAAGTTAGATAGAATTAAGACAATATGAATGGAGGTACATTAAAAGGAAGGAAAGGGGTTACTGCTAGGGGCCAAAGGGACGCTGCAAAGAACCTTATGTAATGCCTATAGTGCACCGCACATGGTGCACTGACGGCACTCGGTGTCTCAACATCCACCTCGACCTTGGTAATTCTAAGCCGGCTGTTCACGGTGAGGTAGCCTATGGCAGTTGACGTTTTTCTATAGAACTTTACCTGCTGAACAAGAATTTCAAGTAAAATTTTGTCGGTCGGCTGTAACTAAAGCGTAACTGACCCTTGAAGACTGCACGCCGGTACCGTGGGTCCCCTGCACCGGTGCATACAGCTCAAGGGTAAATTACAGTTTACCTGCAGCTGACGGGCAGAATGTTACCCTAAACTCATGTAAAGCAAGCAAAACAACACTGAAAAATGTCAACTGCCACAGGCTACCTCAACTGCACACTAACTGTTGCTTGTGATCGGGGTGAAGAAACGTAAACGGTAAACAAAGCCGCCATCTTGGGTTAAATAACCACTAGGGAGCCATATGTTCAGCAGGGGGGAAGGTGGGGTACTGCAAAAAAGGTACGAGTTGGTAAAGTGACGTAGGACTGTTATGTAGCAACATGGCAGTAAATAATAGTTACACCAAAACACAGGTGACCTAATTAACTAATAATAAAGAAGGATAGTTTAGGAACCTTACCTTAATTAAAGGGGTGGAGGGTACAATTCAGCCGCCACCTTTACGAACGCATGGAGCCTCGTCTTCGGGTCATCAAAGTGTATTTTAAAATAGGCTACTGCCAAATACCCGACAAAGTTGTACCTCCTATGGCCATACCTAGGCTTCGTCTCATGAAGTTCCCTCCACCTTTTCTCAATGGTATTTGTGTGAGCACCGGTTACTGGGTCCACAAAGTTCATGGAGTGATTATCGGTTAAGTGCACGTAGCCTTCATCCTTCAGGAAGTCATAAGCTCTCCAGCAATCAGATACATTAGTTGTCCCCGGTACAATGTAGTCCTTGATGATGGCAAGCAAAGTCGCACTACTCCTGTTGTCAACTGGCACCACAAAAAAACTGTCTGGTCTGCCTGCAGACACCGCCAAAAACCCACTGGCCTTCAACGACCCTGCCTACATTGTACTTCCACTTGCCAAACTTTGCTTCGCTCAATCTCAACAGTTGTACCGAGGCCACCTATTTGCTTCTTCTGCTGGATGAACCAATGTACTATGATCTGAAACCAAAAATTTGGTTAGGGAAGTAAATAAAGGTTGATCACAAAACCATCCACTGAAAAAAATAAACCCCCAAAAAAACTTACTTCCCTGGAGTAGCTGGACCAGTCATTAATAGCTACGTCACTTAAACCTAGTTCTGTCCTCACAACCATATAATTAAAGAAGTCACTAACATAGATGTAAGTGAAGAAGAGGGCAGACTCAACATCCATGAGGGACCCAGAAAACCAGGTGCCCTTAAACAATGAGAGGTTGTAATTACACCTTCTCTTCTTCTGCTTCTGGTGTGGGGCATACGACCTGTTGCACCTGAAAGTAAGGGAAAGAAGCAAATTACTCGTTATAACCCCCAAAAAATGAAAATATAATGAACATACATAGCTAATGGTATAGCTGTTTAAGGAATATTTTAGTCTACTTTAGCTTTGAAAACTGCATTGTGGTTAGGTGTAAAAATCAACAAGCAAGGTGTAACTAAGTAACCTGAATGCCTTCTTTTGCAGGCCAAGCCTACACTCCTTGCCATAGTGAGAGCAAAAGGCCATGGTCTTGGGAGAATTGTATTAGGCACTCATAATGCCCTGAGTAATATGTAGAGAAATCCTTATAACTAAGGTAGCAATTGACACAGGTAAGTGGCAAATTGTCCTTAGTTACAGGCTCAGAGGAGCATGAGGTTCTGGGGGTTACGTCCGCCATTGTACTGGGTTGATGAGTGAGTAAACTGTGCCAGTGAACTGCACGGAACAGGGTAGGAAGGATGAAGCTGTGGGGGGTGCCTAAAAGTGTATTTCTGCTTTCAGTTTTGGGGTGGCGGAATGGCGCTTCATGCCTATCTGCATTTTAAAATAATCTTGCAAGCTCGTATGCTCTGGCAAGAGGTAATGTTGCGCTGTGCGCGCCAACCACAGGGCATACAAAAAATGTAAAAAAAAAAAGTTTCTGTTAACGTCACTGAGAGAGAATGGTAGCGAAGCGTCCTGTAAGACCCTTCTCCTCCTACCCCATATACATGCTTCACGTGTCTGCCAACAATGTAAAGTAATTTTGTAAGTTATTTATGGTAAAATCGTGTTGCGAGGAGATGTCAATATATTTGTGAATGGAAAAGTACTAGAAGAAGGTTACAGGCACAGGCTACAATGAATAGGAAACAGTTATAAAACAGTTGAGCAAAAGGAATACATGTAACTGAGTGCATGTATCCTACAAATTTCTCCACCCGCGTCAAATGTAATGTTGGAGTAATGTTGCAACGTGATTGGTTGGGTACAGCCACCCGCCAAAAAACCCACCAACTACTCTCTCAGTTGGAGGCATTGGATGAACCGAAAGCTCCCCTGTAAGACCGCTCATGTGTGACATGGCCTGGAATCAGTAGTAGCAGTGATATATGAAAAGTGCCTTTGCAATGGCTTGCGCTGTCCATTTATTCGCCCTTTCTTTTACGCTTGTTTTTTGTGTTCCAAATGACATATATAACTGGAAATACAACAATAAGTTGCCCAAACCTTTTCCCAAGTTATTTACCCCACCCAGAAACCCGGATTCCCAACGGGTCCCCTCACCGTTAGCTATTCTCGAAAGTGTTTTACCCCACCCAGGACCCAGATTCCCAACCGGTCCCCCTTGTCGTCGGCTACAGTTCTCAGGTAATTTAAAGGTTAATTACAGCTGACCGACAAAATATTACTTTCAATTCTTGTTCAGCAAGTAAAGTTCTATAGAAAAATGTCAACTGCCATAGCCTAGCCCACCGCGAACAGCCGGCTTAGATCTAACCTTTATTCCTTACCCACACAAAATATTACAATGACTTTATTATCAGTGCAGCAAAATTCTGCCTAAATTTAAGGAAGAAGAAGGAACAGAATGTCCGTAAAATGACAAGGCAGCCATTCCAAGTTTACATGATGGTAGAACTTAGCAATTGCTCTGCATGGGGTATTATGGTACTTTGGAAATTTATTTTTCCTCAGTATTTTGGTTGCTTATCAAGAATTGACCATTATTTTTTGTCGGTCGACTGTAATTAACCTGTAATTAACCTCTGAAATTGTATGCTGGCCATCCTGGAATGCTATTGCGCATTCACAGTGTTATAGGGGAGCTTTTGGTAAAAAGTGGAGTTTCCTTCACACAGCCTGCTAGGTTAGGTTAGGGTACACCAGGTTAGTATAGTTCCTTTTATAATAGGCTTCCTTAGCCAATACCTTCTTAAACTTATGGCTCCCTAATAACTTGCGCAAGCGCGGAACAATTTCATAACAAAAACATGGCAGTCCAGTCTGTCTCCCAGTGATTTCCCCCACCCAAAACTCCACGTTCCCAAAAGGTCCCCAGCCATGTTGGGCAGATATGAGGTCAATGATAATTGACCGACAATAAACACCACCACCTCGTTCATCACCAAAACTAAAATTACAGGAAAAATCAATGGTATTTCCAAGGTAATGGTCTGTGCTTAGATTTACCTAAATGACTGACACCTTACCGTAGCAGAATCTAGGCTATAGGCCTAGGCTATTAGCGAATATAGAAAAACCTAAGGTAACGCCCTAAATTACCTAATTACGGGTAATTACGATAATCCTCATATCGAAATGGCCTGAGCGGGGTTTATTATAACCATTAATATCCCTAAAATTCAAGATTCTCCAAAATTCAACCGGCGTTACTCAGTGGCTTGGCAGAAGGCTTCCATAAAAAGTTCTTTTCTTTTCATTTTTGTGTCTAACCACAAATAATAGGCGTTATGACTTATTGCTGTAATTATGACTCGATTACCGTAATCCTGACTCACCTAGAGTTAAATTGAAATGGTCTGCAGAGATGGAGGACAGAACTGTAACATGGCCGTTGGGAGAAAGCAGTAGGTGGCAAGACAAGACTTCAGGCTGACAAACTGTAAACAAAGATGAAGAGTTGCCAGTTAAGATTTACTTTTCTCTATTTTTATTTCATTCTTTATTATTTAGCCCATTTTTTTTTTACTATTTCTATAAAAACGTGTACGTATATTTGTTAATGTTTTGTAATGTTCAGCTCATTATTCTGAACTTTTGCTTTCCGCTTTGACTGAATCAACAAGTTCTAACGTTCTTCTGTTGAAAACAAACACAAGAATTTGCTTGGAGACAAAATCAGATCCTGTTCTTGTATGAAAATCTTGATATATTGCTTAAGAACACACTTAAAATCCTTAAGGCACAGCAATAATCAAAAGCTAAGGGATTTTAAGCATAGGCCCATCTTTAACATTATACCAAGATTTTACATACAGGAAAAGGTCTGTTTTCACCCTTATCTTTTAAAGGACGTGATCGTACTTCGTATTCTTCAATATTACTTACTAAAACAAGCGAGGAGCATCAGAATCATACACTAAAATGATGATGAAAGAACAGTGCATTTGGGAGAATGATTTTACGTAGAAATATCTATAGATAGATAGATAGATAGATAGATAGATAGATAGATAGATAGATAGATAGATAGATATTTTATTGACCATTCTCCACAGAAACATCAAATACAATATTATGAAATTACACAACGGTCTAAATACATAAACTCATTTCACAAATTACATTTCCTAAAAAGGAAAAAGAAAATTAAAAGAACTGTATTCAAAACAAATGGCAACAATAATTAATATTAATTTTTAAATAACACAAAAGAGATCATATCGAGAGCTGTTTAGAATATCCAATTCCATATCACATACCAACACTAATATACAATAGACTAATAAACATCACACATTCAGATTAGACTGGAAATGCGTTAAAATTGTAACACAAAATGAAGTCAGCTGGGCGAGGCACAATGAGAGAGTTTGCATCTTATTATTTGAAAACCTTCAAAATTAAGCTTGCGATATGACAAACATTTGCATAGTCTGATCTTTCTATCATCAAGTCGCTCATTGATGAGATATCATACTGGGTCCGAATCTGGTAGGTCCTGGGGCATGCTTCGATTACATGTTGCTCAGTTTGTATTTGGCCACACACACAACCTCTCCTCTACAGGTAACCGGCCCCTCCCTCTTCTGTTCCAACGGCCAACCTCAATAGCAAGAGAATGGGAACTCAGTCTTAATCTTGTCCACTCCATTCTCTCCAACTCATTTACATTGGTTTTTTTACTATAAATGTCATGAACGTTAAATTCTGAATTGATGTTTTTATAGAAAGTTAATCTACCTGAGTTTGAGGTAGTTACTTCATGTTTCAATCTTTCAAATGTTTGCATTACATCGTCAATATCATTATCTAACAAGTCTCTTATATAACGTGAGGTAGGGGTATTAAATTCCAAAATTAGATTAATTACATGGCCCAGTGGATCGTCTCCCATTGTACCACGCTCCACCCAAGCTTTAGCGAAAAACTGTCTCTGCTTTGACCTGACCAGTGAACGAAAATCAACAAGACCGAGTTCGACCAAGCAAAGAGAACTTGTAGTGGTTTTCCTTACACCTAACAGTTGCTTTATGCACCATAAATATAATTTTTCCATGGGTCTCAAATCACCGTTAATCCAAGATTCACATCCATACATTAATGCCGGTAACAAAGCCGAATGAAAAACCCTTTTCTTAATATAAAAAGGAACATAATTATTTTTATTTAAGAATGAAATAAATTTTAAAACATGACACATTCTAGATTGTACTTCTACTTTCACTGATGATGATATAGAGCCATCAGCAGTAAAAATACATCCTAAATATACATATTGCTCGCAGGGATCAACAACAATACTCCCTACAACCATTGGCTCCTCATCGCGTCCATTGCCATTTATCACAAAAAATTTAGTCTTACTACTATCTATTTTCATTCCATGAGAGCTACAAAACTGATTGAGTAAATTTAACTTTTCCACCATACCACGCCTGGTTGTTGTTGAAAGGAATATCGTGTCGTCATCCATAAGGCCAAGGATGTGTAACCAACCCAGAAACCCATCAATGCCACAATTATTTTTAATTAATCTTAGAAGATCGTCCACAAAAATGACAAACAATAGACATGAGGTTGGTGACCCCTGGCGAACACCAATTGTCGAAGCAATTAGAGTTGTCCCGACAATGCTATTGGTAATTTTGTACATAGAAATAAGTGCTACTATCATTACAGATCCACAACCTAGTCTTTTCAATATCAAAAATAAAGCACGCCTTGGTACTCTGTCATAAGCTTGTTGGAAATCAATAAATGTCACAAAAAGTTTGAATTTTTTCCTCTTTGCAAGGTCAATCAATAATCGTAAAGATATAATATGCTCCAAACACCCCTTCCCCTCTGCGACCCCGCCTGCTCCCTGCATGGAGTAAACCAAAAGAGAGTCGGGCACACAGAACTGCATCATACAATTTAGCTATTGAGTTTATCATATTTATTGCCCGATAATTTTTAACCAATAACCTTGAACCACGTTTAAAGACAGTAAACAACTTTGCATTAATCCACGATACAGAATACAATGAGGACATAAATATATTGTTAAACAAGGCTACTATACATAAAATCCAAGACACAGGTAACATTTTATATAATCCAGGGGGCACTCCATCAGGTCCGTTCGCTTTCCCACTCTTCAAACGCTTGATTTGTGATTGTACTTCATGGCATGAAATAGGATCATCTAAAATGGGTACATATATATCAGTTTGTAAGTCATCAAGATTCTCAATCATATCCCCCGAGTGGCCATACAGCTGTGTGAAGTGTTCAATAAATTCCTGATCTGATGGTGAAGAAGCATTACCAAAGTCAGTTGAATTGGTATTTAACTCTCCGCGCCAATTAATAGCACGCCAGATTGTAGCACAATCATTCTCACTTAAAAGGCGTTCCCACCTATTTACAGTAACATCAACACCAGGTGCTGGCCTCCTAACTACCGATTTACTTGCGCACTCGTAGAATATAGTACCCAGATCACCTTCAAAATTGTCAATACTTCCATCAAAAGTAGGTTCTCTATGTTTCGCCAACTCACTGACAAACAATTCTTGATTCATTTGTTCTGACATTATAGGCGGAGTCACATATTTATTAGTAGCTTTACTTTGCAACACTGCATGACCACCGAGCTGAGACGCTCTTTCTTTTATATCAGTTAAATCGAGGCCAGGCCATATAAAGGCTAAGGATATGGGTGCATGATTAGAAGGTAATTTCAAATCCTGGATTATATCGAAACTCTGAACAATGTGTAGCCTATATACTCATGAGATAGATATCAAACAAGAATCAAGCTCAGACACCCACAGTTGTCCCTGCCTATAAGTAAGACCTCCCTTGAATTGCCTGCAAGACGTTTGAAGATTGTTAACAACCAAAAGTTTTTCATCAAACACAAATCCCGAGTAACATCCTCCCATTGTCATTAGGGTTAGGTACGGCGTCGGGGATAGTAGGGTAAGAATAGCTATAGGCAGATCCCCTCTCACCGGCAAGTCACGGACACCGAGACCAAAACGAGCGTTTAAATCACCCATCACCACACAACCACCTACATAAGACTTAACTTTCTCCTGTATTTTACTAAGTAATGACATGTCAAAATAAGGTGAATCAGATGGGGGGACATAACAAAAACCAAATAACACATGCGGCACACAACTAATTGTGAGCCACACCTGATCACTAATACTTATACCTTCAATCACAACGTATACATAATAACTTCCAATAATAATCGTAATATGAATGTATTTGAGTCTAAAAATCGACCGATTTACAAAAAAAGTTCATCCGAAAGTTTTAAACATTTCGTAGTTAACAGATACGCTCATCACTTCGCCTTTATAGAATAGCTGTTCAAATGAATGACAATAAAGTGGACACACAGAAGAAATAAGCGAAGAAATAACACGTCCACTTAAATAACGAAAGCTTTTACAGCGCTTTGCAGCGTATTGTAAAGAAGCTTTTCGAGTCGAGGTGGATGTGACTGAAACGCTTATATATATAATTCTACTTTTACACTTCTTTCTCCATCTGAAATTCCTGATTCTTTTGCCTAAATGAAGAGCTACAAATTTCGCGTCTTTGTTTTCACTGACGTTTTTAAGAAATTCTTTATTTCAGAGTAGAGTTTCTTCGAGTTACATAGTATTTACCAAACCTTACTTTTTTTTTTTTACCAAAAAGATCCTACTTTTACCAAACATTTTCTATTTTTTCACCAAAAACTTCCTATTTTTTGCCAAAAACTTCCTTATTTTTTGCCAGAAACCTCCTATATTTACCAAAAGCTTCCTATTTTTATAGAAAACTTCCTATTTATAAAAACTTCCTATATTACTAAAAGCTTCCAGTTTTTACAAAAAACTTTATATTTTACAAAAACTTCCTATATTTACCAAAAACTATTTTTACAAAAAGAAGTCCTATTTATTCACCAAAAAACTTCCCATTTTTGGCCAAAAAAACTCCCCACGAGACCTCGCTTCCAATCGGCTTGTAGCAGACCTTTGACATCCACTTACTTCCGATGGAAAAAATGAAAGAAAAAAAGAAAGAAAAAATGCATATTTTACTCCTCCTCGTAAGAGATAGTCTTTTATCGCAGGGAATACATCGTGAGGAGATTTGATTTTGTTATTTTTGTTAATTTTTGTTCTTCTTGTCATTTGGAGGAATTTTATGGAATACTTAAAATTATCAGAATCTTTAAAATTATTAATCAGTTTATTGTGAAGGGCCTTTACTTATGTTTTAACATCCATTTGAAAAGTACAAAAATACGAAGGAATGTTACAAAATAATTAGTCGTCGTAACATTAATATGTTCGTCCACTGAAATTGTGTTTATTCTGTCATCTTATTATTCAGAGCGTTTAATATATCCAGTCCGTCATATAATTCCCATCTTTTTCCTTGTGATAAATAGGGGCTTTGTATAATTCCATATCCAAGAGTGAATTTCTACATGACACGACAAATTCATCTAAAATTAATAAATACAAATGTGAATAACAACCTAGAATTATTTTATTTAATGATTTATATATATATATATATATATATATATATATATATATATATATATATATATATATATATATATATATATATATACATACAGATAGATGATACACACTCATGTATGTGTACATATATATATATATATATATATATATATATATATATATATATATATATATATATATATATATATATATATATATATATATATATATATATATATATATATATATATATATATATATATATATATATATATATATATATATATATATATATATATATATATATATACATATACATATATATACATATATATATATATATATATATATATATATATATATATATATATATATATATTTCTAATAGACCTCTCTCTCTCTCTCTCTCTCTCTCTCTCTCTCTCTCTCTCTCTCTCTCTCTCTCTCTCTCTCTCTCTCTACCTTCCTCTCCTCACATTCATTTCAAGAAGGATTACAACAGTTACCTAAATATTCCACAATTACGTTATCTCTACGTGGGAGGCGTGTTCGCCTTTGAGCATTCGACTGTAAATATCCACATTAATATACGCATCTGTATTAAAAAGGATGAGTGAGCCTTTTCCTTGTCATAAGAATAATTATTTTTTGTGTATTCGTTAGATTCTTATGGACTGAGAGTCGTTAAATTTAATTATATTTACATGTCTGAATGTAGGTCATCATGACACTGAATCATTTTATGATGGGGATTTTTTTCATTAATCAAGACAGGACGAAGGATATCGTGAAATGATCGTAGATTTACACAGATAATTACGGTTTTTGTTGATAGGGAGATAATTTATGTGGATTATAGGTGAATTATTTCTTCTATATTATCCGTTATGAACATTACTCAGCAAAGCTGGAGTGTTAAGTAAACTTTATCAAGTTTTCTTGGCAATGCTGTTATAAGGTACAAAAAAATTATACAATTATATATATTATATATACATACAGTATAATATATATATATATATATATATATATATATATATATATATATATATATATGTGTGTGTGTGTGTGTGTGTGTGTGTGTGTGTGTGTGTGTGTGTGTGTGTGTGTGTGTGTTTGTGTCAACAGGTGTTTAAGCAAGAATATTTATCATGACCGTCACAATAATCGCAAAATTGTCTTTTTCAGGAATTACAAAACAACCGGATGGTGGTTGAAGTGAATTAAATATAGAATTTAGGCCATAAGCTAAGCACTGGGACCCATGAGGTCATTCAGCACTGAAACGCAAATTGACAGTAAAAGATCCGAAAGGTGTAACAGGAGGAAAACCTCGCCGTCTTGCTATGAATCAATTGTTAGGAGAGGATGGAAAGTAAGAAGGAAGACAGAGAATTAAGAAAGGAGGCACAGTACACGAAAGGGGTTGTTGCAGCTGGGAGCCGAAGGCACGCTGCAAAGTGCCTTTTGGTTGCTGTTACTTATCAGACTTTGTTACTTCGTGAGGTCATTGTTATTTGCCAGACTTTGCTACTTTACGAGGTCACTGTTACTTAACAGACTTTGCTACTTTATTTAGTTGCTGTTACTTGACAGATTTTGCTACTGTATTTGATCAATGTTGCTTAACAGACTTTGCCTACTTTATTTAGTTGTTGTTACTTAACAGATTTTGCTACTTTATTTGATCAATGTTGCTTAACAGACTTTGCCTGCTTTATTTAGTTGCTGTTACTTAACAGATTTTGCTACTTTATTTGATCAATGTTGCTTAACAGACTTTGCTACTTTATTTGGTCACTGTTACTTAACAGACATTGTTACTTGATAAGTAATGCCTACAGTGCACAGCGCGAGGTGCACTGACGGCACTAACCTCCTGCGGGGAGATGGTGGTTGAGGAACCCTTCCGAAGAGAGAGAGAGAGAGAGAGAGAGAGAGAGAGAGAGAGAGAGAGAGAGAGAGAGAGTCGAAATGTACAGAAAAGCAATTAAATGATTTATTTGTTTTAAATATCAAAGTTTATTAAACAATGTCAGTCCTCTCCTGAAGACAAAGGGCTCAATCCATACTAACCATCTGCTTGGCCTCTGCTGCGGTGAGATGGCCCCCTCCTACCTCCCCTCCCCCCCCCACAACTCCTACTTCGGTTGACAAATTGGTTCTGCGAACCTGGACAGCAGTTGGGAAATATTAGCAGTCAGATTCTCCCCCCAAAAATAAGAAAAGGAAGTTGTAAGACAGGACATAAACTACGCAATCATTTTGTTTCAGGGGCGAGAAGGCGGGCGCGCAATACATCATCTTCTGCCGTGAGGAAGAAGGGGAGAGGAGACTGAACGCGACCGCAGTGGTCGTCGTTTTTGTAACAATAAAGTTTGCTAATGGAAATGAACGCGCCCTGCTATCGATGACGTCAGTTAAACGCTTGCTGACTACGTCATAGAGTGATGCCATATGCCAGTCAGTACGCCTCAAACTTTTAAAAATAAATATACACCTACCGCTTCTTTTCACATATGTATACTGGAATAAAATATTAATATAGATCCAAAACTTTTACAAATACATGGGAAACAACTAAATGCCTTTAGGTCAAATCATTCGGCCTTTTCTTTTATCGAAGAGTTGCCAGTTTATGTTTTGAATCCAAGGACTCTGGAGTCACAACCTAAAAACTGCTCACGTTTTCCGTCACAAAGTGAAAGCTAGAAAATCCCATTTTTTCTTCAATTCTTAATACTGGAAGATAATAAATTGGTAATTGTTATTATGAGAAACCGAGCACAAATGAGAAGTGGCAGGCTTTAGGTATGATTTTCTCTTAATAATTTCCTTTAATGTAACGGATTGTTGGTCTGAAATAGCGAATATGAATTAAAATCACTTTCCACGAAAGATTCTGTGAATATCTAATGGTCAGTATCATTATGAGTGATTTACAATACACACACAGTATATATATATATATATATATTATATAATATATATATATATATATATATATATATATATATATATATATATATATATATATATATATATATATATATATATATATATATATATATATATATATATATATATATATATATATATATATATATATATATATATATATATATATATATATATATATATATATATATATATATATATATATATATATATATATATATATATATATATATATATATATATATATATATATATATATATATATATGTGTGTGTGTGTGTGTGTGTGTGTGTGTGTAAAGTATTGCCAGTGTGTATAGACTTGACTTTGATCAAAAGAATATTTACAAAATTATAAAATTATACAACCCTACCATGTTTATGAGAGAGAGAGAGAGAGAGAGAGAGAGAGAGAGAGAGAGAGAGAGAGAGAGAGAGAGAGAGAGAGGACAGAGAAAGAGAGAGAGAATTCAATTCTGCAAAGGTCGCCAGCACATCGCGAAATCCCCCAGAGCCGTTCCAAGCAGAGGCGTCTAATTGACTTATGCAGTGTGAAGTGTGTCAGGGTCTACTTATGTGAATAAGGTCGCTTCCAGTAACGAAATTGTGGTTGCATTGAATTCTGTAATTAATTTTCACTCCAGAAAAATAAAATATGGGTAAAATGATGAGTTACTGACTGACATAATAAGCCTTATTACGTAAAATAGCATGAGAGTAAAAACACAGTATTATATCAAGAAAGATGTACATATCTTTTAAGAATGGGTAATATCCTTCGCGAACGAACAGAATATCATTATTAATCCAAAAGATGATAATGATTGCCACGGCACTAAGAGCACGTAAAATCTTTATCAGTCCCCCATTGGCGGCACCTTGCACCAAGTGAAAAATAAAACACAGCTCTTGCAAAAAATTCATATGAGTTCGTTTATCAATGTTACATTCCATTTACTGATGCAAATCCTCATTGCATATAAGCTAATATCATCAATTTCCCCAAAAAAACCAGCGTCTCGTGAACCTAACACGGTTTCACAATTGTTTATGCTATAATTCTTTTATTTATTTATTCTTCTGATTTGCTTATTTATTGCTAAACAGGAAAGTGACCTGTCGTGCTGTAAACCACTAGTGGTCTAATGATCGTATTTTATAAAGAATAATTATAATTAATAAACCACTAGTGGTCTAATGATCGTATTTATATAGAGTAATTATAATTAATAAACCACTAGTGGTCTAATAATTGTATTTTATGTATCAGTATTTTGCTATTTTCAAAATACGGATACATGTGGACGCTGTGGCTCCACTGTAGAGCTTTGGCCTTACGGGTGCAAACTCTGCAGCCCGATTTCCACCTGATTCTGTTAGGAAGAACAGGGGGCTCGACACCTCATCCTGAAACTGACTGGCAGTTTAACACGTCTGTCACCTTCAATCTGGGGAGAAAACAAGTAAAAAATGCGCTGAAGCTTCTTCGGGGAAATCGAGTTTTCTGTACAGCGTATAATGCTATAGTAAACTTTCAGCCACGGGCCATGTAACTCTTAGCCGGGGCCCATGAAACTCAGCCACGGCCTGGTGGTGGCCTCAGCCACGGCCCATGAAAGTCAGCCACTGTACGGCGGTGTCCTGTGTTGTTGGTATCTATGGCGGTGCCAGAAGTACGATTATGGCTAAACTTAACCTTAAATAAAATAAAAACTACTGAGGCTAGAGGGCTGCAATTTGGTAAGTTTGATGATTGGAGGGTGGACGATCAACATACCAATTTGCAGCCCTCTAGCCTCAGTAGTTTTTAAGATCTGAGGGTGGACAGAAAAAGTGAGGACGGGGAGACAAAGACATGTCAATAGTTTTCGTTTACAGAAACCTAAAAAGAGTATTATGCCTTTTCTTTGCATATTCACAAAAACTGCGACCTTGCATAATTTATACCTCACTATTCAATAATTGTTAAAAGTTAGATAGAGTTCATTATTGAAAATATATGAAGTTATATTTATCAAAACGAAATAAGCACATAAAACCATCACCTGAAACTTCTTATTGGAAGAGGACGTAATAAGAAACTGAATAATAATGATTTTCGTAGCATGACGTCTCTCTATGCAAGAAAATATTTACTGATTACTGAATATATTACCTTTTACAAAACCATCCAAAGATGGTTGCTCCATTATTCAAGGATGTAAATACTTTCAGCCTTACGATTCTTATTAAAGTAAATTATAAATTACATACAGGCAATAAAATATTTTGGGAATAAATCTTATTAAAATAAATTATAAATTACAATACAGTCTTCAGCTATCTAAATTATATACAGGCAATAAAATATTTTGGGAATAAATCAACGTAGTAATATTAACCTAACAGGAGCAAATTCTCTGAGGGTATTGAAACCAATCACAGCAGTCTTCATCTATCTAAATTATATACAGACAATAAAATGTTTTGGGCAAACGAAACCAATCAAAGCAGTCTTAGTGATATTAACCTAACAGGAGCAAATTCTCTGAAGGTATTGAAACCAATCACAGCAGTCTTCAGCTATCTAAATTATATACAGACAATAAAATATTTTGGGAATGAATCAAAGTAGTGATATTAACCTAATAGGAGCAAATTCTCTGAAGGTATTGAAACCAATCACAACAGTCTTCAGCTATCTTGAAGCCAGACCATGAATGGAAGCTTGAGATTTAATGGTGGTCTCCAAATATAACTTGCCAGAGTGAATACGTATTCAGAAAGTTGCACAAACACAAGATGATTCAAAAGAATGCGCATCAGCATCCGCATTGGAACCAGAGAGTGAAGTGATTGATACAAAATGGGGCATTTACGAAGTAAATGTCTTTTGTAAACATAAGATACTGGAAATGGATGTCACAGACCAGAGATAGTTGTTGAAGCTGTCAAAGAAACTACAAAACCCCATTTCAGTGTTCCAGATAATGAAAACTTATTGAAGGTAACTAAATAAATCAGAATTATTGATTTTAATTTACAATGAAGCGTGTATATTCATGGGAGAAGTATTAGTAAAACTTTATTTTACGATATTTGCATATTTACACATAAAGACACTAGTTTAGTTTCGACAGCTACCTACAATGTTAGTAATGATTTTGAAAATATTAATTGAGAGAATTATTAGAAAGAAATACATTCCCCTTGTTAGAGGAATTTTATTTATATATTTTTTAATGCTCGTCGCCACAAAATTTGCGATTTACATTAAGGTGGTAATGAAAAAAAATTCCTAGAATAAGTTATCATTCTAACTAAGGTGGTAATGAAAAACAATTCCTAGAATAAGTTATCATTCTAATTAAGGTGGGAATGAAAAACAATTCTTAGAATAAGTTATCATTCTAATTAATGTGGTAATGAAAAACAATTCCTAGAATAAGTTATCATTCTAATTAATGTGTCTCAAATGTATGAATATTAATTTTTTTCCCACTAACCTCCGCATTTAGATACATGTTTTTCATGCATGAATTATATTGCCATGATAAAGCTATATATAAAGATTGTGATGGTTAAAACACAACAATTATTATAGTCAAAGAAATACAAGAAAAAATCTCAAATATCATAAAATTCAAGTCATTTGACATAGCTCACACTGTGTATCTATGAAGGTCACTAGGCAATTAACCTTTCAAAAATGAAATAAAAATGTAGGCGCCCAGTTAATGGTATGGAAATATACGAAGGAGACCTTGTTAACATGATGAAACATAAATTATTGTCTGCAAGGCTGTTTGACAGAAATGAACCACAGACTTATTATTAAAATTACAACTTTTCACAGACTAAAATGTATTGACTTTAGTAAATAATAGTTGACTTTGAAGCATGGAAAGATATAGAACCCGTTTAATGCCTGAACGATAATCTAAGAAAATAGACAGAATTGTGAATGATAAAATGAGAAATATTTCAGGAAAACGTTATATACAATATATATACGTTTGATAAATATATCGATTATATATATATATATATATATATATATATATATATATATATATATATATATATATATATATATATATATATGATCATGAAGCTACAAATGTCTTTCATATCCAATGCACGCTACTTCGGGAATATCCCAGATGGGGAATTATCACCGAAGGGGAATTTATAAGTGACAAATGGATCGGTACTGCCGGGTCTCGATCCATCGACACAATTACCTTCCAACGACTCCAGTCGACGGTCTACCCACTGAGCCATCAAGAGGGATCGAGACCCGACAGTACCGATCCATTTATCACTTATAAATTCCCCATCGGGGATATTCCCGAAGTAGCGTGAATTGGATACTAAACGACATTTGTAGCTTCATGATTGCATATAAATCACGGTGTGATAAAAATTTCATATATATATACACACACACACATACATATATATATACATATATATATATATATATATATATATATATATATATATATATATATATATATATATATATATATATATATATATATATATATATATATATATATATATATATATATATACACACACACACGCATGTACGATTCAGCGTTTATTACATCGCTTTGTTCTATGAACTTTGTCAGGTCATAAGCAAACTCAGCTAACTTAAAAGCTTCATGAAATATTAACACTGCGGCAGTGGTTTGCTGATTACGCTACATAGCGTTCTGATCCATTCGTTGAGACTAGCTTATCAGCAATACATGTATAACAATTACGTGTAATTCTTTTTTTATATGAATTTAAGGCTGTTGCTAATATGCTATATGGTATATATGTATGTATGTATATATATACATACATATATATATGTATATGTATATTATATATACATACATATATATATGTATATATATATATATATATATATATATATATATATATATATATATATATATATATAAATATATATATATATATATATATATATATATATATATATATATATATATATATATATATATATATATATATATATATATATAAATATATATATATATATATATATATATATATATATATATATATATATATATATATATATATATATATATATATATATATATATGTATATATATATATATATATATATATATATATATATATATATATATATATATATATATATATATATATATATATATATATATATATATATATATATATATATATATATATATATATACATAGATATCTTAACGTTTTCAAAAACATTTCAGCTGATGAAATGCAATGAAATCAGAATAGAATATAGAAACTCACAACAACACAAATCTATATCGTAAAAAATATAATCCCTATTGCACGAGATCCTTCAAGCTACAAAAATGTGTCAGTTTGTTTACAGAAGTCTTATGTTTTTTTTTTTTTTATATTTACCTGGATTGGAAAATACCAGACACATGAGAACATTTCCATACGAACCTTTTTGCCCCGTTTCTTTTCATCTTTTCACAGGTGGCTGGAAAACATATTGTTTTGCATAACATGTTTGACCTCGTCGTACTGAACAAAAATATTACACGAAAACATATATAGCAATAGCAGTCGGAAAATATACTACTCTACTTGACATAGATTTTATTATGGTCGAGGGAATCTTTACCTTGTTTCCTCTCCTACCACCTCCCCTCTCTCTCTCTCTCTCTCTCTCTCTCTCTCTCTCTCTCTCTCTCTCTCTCTCTCTCTCTCTGATCTTTTTTTTGTCGATTTTAATTAAAATAGTAGAACGTACAGGACTGA
>NC_089765.1:22624043-22631543 GCF_040412425.1 Macrobrachium rosenbergii | reverse complement strand
TAATTACTATAATTCAAATCTATGACTGTTTTGCTTTTAAATATGCATATCTTTTAGTCAGTGTTTTTGCATGTGAATATAAATTCTGTTTCACGTAGAAAGAAGAAAATTGTAAGAATATTAATAATTACTATAATTCAAATCTGCGACTCTATTGCTTTCAAATATGCATATTTTTTAGTCGTTGTTTTATGCATAAGAATATAAATTCTATTAATATATTGGTCAGTTCTTTTATGAGGAAAGAGGGAAATTATAAAGAATATCAATAATTGCTATCATTCAAATCAGCGGCTCTTTTGCTTTTAAATATGCATATTTTTAGTCAATGTTTTTTGCATAAGAATTTAAATTCTATTAATATATTGGCCATTTCTTTCATGTAGAAAGAGGGAAATTGTAGAGAATGTCAATAATTACTATAGTTCGAATCTGCGACTATTTTGCTTTTAAATGTGCATATTTTTTTAATTAGTGTTTTATGCATAAGAAGGCAAATTCTGCAAATGTACTGGTTAGTTCTTTTATGTGGACAGGGGGAAATTGTAAAGAATATTAATAATTACTGAAATTTAAATATGTGAATCCTTTGCTTATTAATATGCATAATGACTTTTCCGAAACGATGTAAGTCCTTCAGCCAGTACAATGATTTGCTGACCGAAAGGTCACGAGCTTAAAGTTTTTTTTATTTTATTTTTATTTTTTTTTTCGCTTTTTTATAATGACAATCGTTTATCATTTTACGTTTTCAAGAGCAGCCGTAAAAAACTGAATACAAGCACTTGAATAGATGGGAATAAATAAATGCAGTCACTTCTAGTATAAAAAAAAAGAAAGTGATTTAAAGCCGCGATGCGTGTCTCGTCGATATTGTGATGTAAATATAGGTATATATATATATATATATATATATATATATATATATATATATATATATATATATATATATATATGTATATATATATATATATATATATATATATGTATATATATATGTATGTATGTATATAATATATATATATATATATATATAATATATATATATATATATATATATATATATATATATATATATATATATATATATATATATATATATATATATATATATATATATATATATATATATGTGTATATATATATATGTATATATATATATATATATGTATATATGTATATATACATACAAACATATATAAATTTATATATATATATATTAAATATATAAAATATATATTATGTATGTATACACACAAACATATGTAAATTTATATATATAAAGTTAAATATATAAAACAGATTATGAACATAAAGGCATCCGATAAAAAATACATAAATAGGCCTTGTTTCCCAAAGCTCAACTGATTAAAATATCTAAAAATTAAATTGGACAACAAAAGTCAGTCCTGAATCCAAATGTATCACAGGCTCCTAAAATCAGATCAACAAAAAAAGCTGAAATTAATAAACAAAACAATGCACGAAGCAAACAGTCATTTGCAACAAGACGCCAAAAAGAAACCTTTATTGAAAATTCCACTGTGAAACGAAACTCGAGAAGAGAAAGAAGTGCTATTGCTTACGACGAGAGCTTCCAAGCCTGTTGACACTATCCGTGGATTATGCCTAATCACTTGCAAACAGCACCGGATGCTCGAGGACATATCCCACGGCCTAAGGAATATAGACAGGTGACTTGTTTCGTCTGCAGTGGCTGTTATTTTGAAGTGTATCCTCGCAGTTTGTATAGTTCCTAATTAAATCCTATGCTTTGCTCTATATCCAGCTGTTCCTTGGAATGAGAGTTCCTGTGCAAAATATTTAAGGCGTTTTCGTAAGGTGATGTATCATGAATTCAAGTAATTTTAAATACGATCTATAACATAACGAAATGTGGAGCCATAAATCAAAATTGAGAACAGAGATAAAATGCAAATATGGTAATATGGAAATCTTTGTTAAGCTATACAGAATCATTCACAAGGTGACATCATACTGAATTGTGAATCACACAGGCATGAATCGAATTCGATTGCAAGCGGCCAAGAGAGAGTAGATTCACATAGTTTCACTCAAAACAATTAATGAAACAAAATAAGCCAGAATAGAGCTAAATTGATAATAAAACATTACTGGGGCCTAAATAAGTCAATACGTAACGTTTTCATTTATTCGAAGAGAATCATAAATAATCAGAGGCAAAAGAAACATTAGTAATGAATGCAAATGCATTAAAACTCCTGCCTCCCGAAAAAACCTTTTTGACGACTGCATTACAGTTTAAAAAAAAAAAAATAAGCCAGTATTAACTGCAACACGGTCGAGTAGCCTTCAGGTACTCTCCGTGAATAAGTAAGACTAATCACTTACAAGCAGCGCGGAATACGCGTGGATATAGATCACACCTTAATGGAACACGCAGCCGTGTAACGTGTAAGACGTGTTAATAGCTGTTATGTAACCGTAAATCCTCGTTCTCTTTGGACAAGTCTCGAAGCCTTTGAAATGTTCCAACTTCCTACGGCTCTCTGGCATACTACGTAATTCACATTTCTCTTTGATGTATTAACCCTCATGAAAGGGACTCAGTGAAAGGTAATTGCGTTAATTATCAAGGACTCGACTGATATGATTTGTAGAGTGGAATGAAAAGGTCTCTACCTCTCTCTCTCTCAGTCCCATCATGTGAGTCCGGCGATCTAAGCCGTGAAGTACGTATTAATCTTTGCCGGGTGCTAAATTGGCTTGTTATCTATGCATCACATACTCCGAGGTGCTAGTACTAGACTATTAATCCTGGTACTAAACACCGTATGGTAAATGTAAAGTAGACGGCCGCTCGAAGATATCGTTTATTATTAATATAATAATTTGTCAACCACACAATATAGAAATGGGTGTATATAATACTTTTATCCCGGAGGGGCTAGTACTAAACACGGCGTCCGAGGGAGCTTCCGCCACATTTAGTACTAGCACCTCGGAGTAGGTGACGGGTAGATAACAAGCCAAAGTAGCACTCATTGTCGACTGCTTCGGGTCGTTGATAAGAGAGAGAGAGAGAGAGAGAGAGAGAGAGAGAGAGAGAGAGAGAGAGAGAGAGAGAGTTGTACACCTTCATTACAGATCACACGAGCATACGACTGGCATATCAAGTTCTGTCCCAACACCGATTTTAATTTTGTCCAAACGCATTCAAATTTGCTATAACTAATTAATGAGAGTCACAAATACGCATACACGGACTGTGCTCTCAGCGACGCGTATGTAGCTCTACTGCAATTGCTTTCGTTAGCATTGCAAAAATGTTTTTGAACTGAAAGGGCTGTAATAAAAAATGTGGAGAAACCTGAGAAGTTAGCGGAATAGTGAACAAAGTTAAATCATATAGACAGAGAGCATCATCACACACGATTATTTATAACAAGATCTAGAAAGGGTTATTTGTTTTTAGATTACCACAAGCTACGCAATCTTGCTACATTCGTGAGCAATTGAGGATATGTTCACTGAAATACTGCACTCCATGTACAGTTATGTTGACTATTTATTACTTGTAAGTGGAGTGTAATGTCCTAACACATGCACCATTCTATTTTACTTGTTTTGGCAAATTATTTTACTAATAAACTAGAAAGTAAAACTCAGACTAACTGTTCTTTCTGGACAATTTTCTATTACTTTGAGAAGGAGGGAATTACTGGCACAAATAAAGCAAATGTAGAATAGGCAGGAAATGAGTGAAGCATTATGTTAAAAATAATTCTCGTTCGCTTTATTTTTATCTACATTTTTTTCATCTACATTCCTTCATTACACACACACACACACACACACACACACACACACACACACACACACACACACACATATATATATATATATATATATATATATATATATATATATATATGTGTGTGTGTGTGTGTGTGTGTGTGTGTGTGTGTGTTGTATGTGTGTGTGTGTGTGTGTAAAGAAGGAAAGTAGATGAAAAATAGAAAGTAAGAGAGAGTTATTTTTAGCATAATGTATGTATGTGTGTGTATGATAATGTATGATAATGAGAGGTAGAAGAGAGAGAGAAAGAGAGAGAGAGAGAGAGAGAGAGAGAGAGAGAGATGATTAAGTGAAAAAGAGGATTCAATATACTTCATGGTAACTGTTATGGGAATAACTGCACATAGTCGCAGTTGTTTTGTATCCAATCCGGACAACCCGGCAACGGATAATTGCAAAAATCTCCACTAATTGGGGATTCAAGTTATTGAAGTGGCATTCGGGCTGTTGGATACGATGATAATTTTAAAATTTTCTAGAATTTAAATTATTCAGATATAGGTCTTTTTTTTTTTGTTTTTCTTATATCATTATTATTGTTAAACATGGATGACCTGTGTATAGTTGTTTTTGTCGATGAATGGTAGTGAGTTTTCACTTTAATCTATCTTTTTCATTCCTAGCATTTCAACATGAAAATAACATCTTACCGTTGCTTTGACATAGGATTCTCTCTCTCTCTCTCTCTCTCTCTCTCTCTCTCTCTCTCTCTCTCTCTCTCTCTCTCTCTATCTTATATATATATATATTTTTTTTATATATAAATAGCGTGATTGGATATTATTTTTCAGTAGCGTGGTTGGACATTTGTAGCTTCATGATTATATAATATATATATATACATATATATATATATATATATATATATATATATATATATATATATATATATATATATATATATATATATATATATATATATATATATATATATATATATATAGGTGTGTGTGCGTGCGTTTGTACATTTTGGCACCATAAAAACACCCAGGAAATACTGAATATTTCTTTTGTCTTTGCCATGCCTATCTGTCTGCCTCTCTGTCAGTCTTACCCTGTAGGCCTACCACGAGAAAGTTACGCCTCATTCCCCCGTAGGATCAAACTTTCGAACCTTACCATTAACCCCCAACGCCCTTCTAAGCTCTCTCAATATAATTTCATGCATGGGGTCCTATCTAACACCGTCATAAGCGCGGACTACCATAGTTTTTCCCTAGATCCAAATTCTCTGTCCTTATGATGGGAAGGGTATATTATATAGCTTTTTTTTTGTTTTTACAATTTACTTTTGTTTTTTCTCCATCTCCTTTCTTTTCGTAGGAATTTTCTTATGCCTTGTCTTTAATCAGCCCTCAGAATACAGTAAATCGGATATTTACGTAGATCTTATGAATAAATATGATGCCAAAGGAACCATTTGCGTATAAATGGATTGATACCTCAATCTTTCAAAAGATCAAAACGAAATAAGTCATAATTAAAACCTAAAATTCTTGAAAAATATATTGTTGTTGAAAATTTTTAAAAAATTACCTCCTTTTTATTTGCAAGATGTTCGTCGTGCGCAGGGAACACGATAAAGCACAAATATCTTGGGAGTTTGGGTAAAAATGTTTAAAGGGTTGGGAGAGAAAATCTCTTAAGAGATTGTATGGGAAACGCATGATATGAGGGTAACACTAAATAGCAGTGATGTTAGATGACCAAGTTGTATGTCCCAAATTTTTACACACACGCACACACACACACACACACACACACATACATACATATATATATATATATATATATATATATATATATATATATATATATATATATATATATATATATATATATATATATATATATATATATATATAAATATCTATAAATATATATATTATATATATATATAATATTTATATATATATATATATTTTTATATCCTATATATATTATTATATATATATGTTAATATTTTATATATATATTAATTTTTATATATATATATATATATATTTTATATATATATATATATATATATATACAGTATATATATATTTTGCCCTCTTTTAATTTTTACCCCTGTTAATTTTTACCCTGTTATTTTTACCCCTGTTAATTTTACCTCTTGATATTTCTTTATGCCGTGTTAATGTTTGCCCCCTATTAATTTTTAACCCTTGTTGTTTTTTACCCCTTGTTACTTTTTACCCCCTGTTATTTTTTACCCCTTTTAATTTTTACCAGCTGTTATTTTTACCCCTGTTAATTTTACCCCTTGTTATTTTTGCCTGTGTTAACTTTTTGCCAGTTATTTTACCCCTGTTATATCTGTTTTATTTACCCCATGTTATTTTTACCCCCTCTTGATATTTACCCCCTAACAGTTTTTACACCCTGATATCTTTTACCCCCAACTGATTTTTACCCCTGTTATTTTTTACACCATGTTAATTTTTACACCAGGTTAATTTTTACCCACTGTTACTGTTTATCCCCTGTTAATTTTTACCACCTGTTAATTTTTACCACCTGTTAATTTTTACCACCTGTTAATTTTTACACCCTGTTATTTTTTACCGCCTGTTATTTTTCACACCCTGTTAATTTTTCCCGCTTGTTATTTTTTACCTCGTGTTAATTTTTACCCATTTTTTGCCCCCTGTTAATTTTTACCACTGTTATTTTTTACCCCCTGTTAATTTTTAACCCCTGTTTTTTACCTCCTCTTATTTTTTACCCCTGATGATTTTTAACCATGTTAAATTTTACCCCTTGTTATTTTTTACCCCTTGTTGATTTTTACCACCTGCTATTTAATACCCCCTGTTAATTTTTACCACCTGTTATTTTTTACCCCTGTTAAATTTTACCACCTGTTATTTTTTACCCCGTTAATTTTCTTACCATATTACCCTCGTTATTTTTTATGCTCTTCTTTGACCTAATTATTTTTTACCCCCGTTAATTTTTACCCCCTGTTATTTTTACCCTTTTAATTTTTACCCTGTTATTTTTTACCCCTTGTTATTTTTACCCATGTTAATTGTTACCCTTTGTTATTTTTGACCACCTGTTATTTTTTACCCCCTGCTATTTTTTACCCCATGTTATTTTTTTTAACCCCATATGAACTTCTTGAATATATTAAGAAGGGCATTAAGCAGCGAGGAACACTTGATTCTAAAAATGTGAGTTGGACGGATCTCGTCAACGAAATTTAAGCAAGAACTCCCACTGGAATGAAGTTTAATATTCTGTTGGTGGCAAAAGAAAAAGAAACTTCACCGGAAGAGATTTTGAATTCCAGAGGCCGTGGCGGAATATATCCTCTCGCAAGAGGAAAAATTAACTTGCACAGCCAAATGCAGTCAGGAGCTTACAAGTCATCGGGTTCTGAAAGGAAGAAAGAGTGAGATGAAGTCACGAAGAAAGACCCTGAACCACAGCACAGCAACAGATGAAGACACGAACTTGGAAAGTGATTCTGCTGATGACCAAGTTTCAGTTTAGATAAAGATGAAAGTGACGTGTAATGTGAACATCAAGAGGTACCAGCTCCAACAGAAACAGGCATTCCTGCAATATCAGAAGTTCTATTGGCAAGTACTATGCAGTATATTACACTGAACCGCGCATGATCTATTTTTGGGGAAAATAATAAAAACCTTT
>NC_089765.1:22614043-22616543 GCF_040412425.1 Macrobrachium rosenbergii | reverse complement strand
ATTCCTGATACATTTCTAAGTAAACATGTACTGAATATCCAAAGCAACAGCTACCTCTATATACCACAGGTCAGATTCAAATTTGAGAATACATGTTTGGCTGATGGACAGGTGCTAAGAGACAAAGTTTTTTTTAATTATCTGAATAATACAACAGATTTCTCTCCCCATTACATTAAATTCAGAATATGACGAAACACCTCTCATTCCCTCGAGTTCGTTCGCCACTCCACCTATATACAAATATTAAACAGCCGTGGAGCATATCTTTGTCTTAAATCCTCTTACACAGCAACCCGTCTCTCCGTCGTTAATATTCTAATTCGCGACTCGCTGTCCTTACATTACATTCCAATCAGCTGCAACAAATTACTTTTTTGCACTCTACACCTTCGACGCGACTCTATCTCAAATGTTTTATAAACGTTGTTTTGGATTCAAATATAATTTCCCTTGTTTAAACGCAGATTGAGATTGGGACGCCTTTATATCGAACTGTTGACACTTTCAGTGATAAGTGCAAGTAGTGTTTCCTTCAGCTGTGCCAGCGTCAGTGAAATATAATTTGTCTGACCTAACGCTATCACACACACACAAACACACAAATATACATGGACACATGTGTGTAATATATATATATATATATATATATATATATATATATATATATATATATATATATATATATATATATATATATATATATATATATATTCAAGAAGATACAAATGTCGCTTAATATCCAATTCACGCTGCTTCGGGAGTATCCCCGATGGGGAATTATCACCGAAAGGGAATTTTTTTTTTTAAAGTGATAAATGGATCGAAACCGCCGGGTCTCGATTCCTCGACACTGTAACTTCCAGCGACTCCATTCGACGGTCAAACCATTGAGCCACCAAGAGAGGTATAAGTTAATGCCGAATCTGCCGTACTTATTTACCCCGTCGAGAGAGGGGAAGACGTACTTGGCTTCGCCATTAACCCACCTGCACCATGATAACTCATTGGTACGTTTGGAACACGCAGCTCTTATTATGAAATTTTTATCACCCCGTGATTTATATACATTCATGAAGCTACAAATGTCGCTTAGTATCCAGTTCAAGCTACTTCGGGGATATTCCCGAAGTAGCGTGAATTGTATATTAACGTTTTGATAAAAACATTTGTAGCTTCATGGATGTATTTAAATCACTGTATTTTGATAAAATTTCATATATATATATATATATATATATATATATATATATATATATATATATATATATATATATGAGAGGATGACAAATGGAGATACACTGGAGTGACAAAAGACTTAGTGTGCGTGAAAGTATTGGCTCAACATTTTGAGATGGTTCGGATATCTAGTTTTCCAGATGTCTTGGGTGGGTGACAGGAATATACAATTGGGAATATTCAGGAAGAAAGGGAGAATGACGCACAAAGGACAGACGGTAACATTCGGGAAGCAAGAGATTCTGTGCAAGAGGTGAGTGGCGCAGTATGCGTGGAGAGAGTTGGTAAGGTGGGTGGTTAGATGCGGTGTTAGTGATCCTTCTTAGTATATTCAAGAAGAGACTAGCGTTATGGAAGTTTTATACGCATTACAATCAGCCACGAATCATAACTTTAAATGTTAAATTGGCAATAATCATTATCATTTCTTTCGTGTGAGGTAATCCATGTTCACTGGAAACGGAACAATGTTAAAAAAAATATTATCACTCCCAATGTAACACGAATATTTGCCCATAAACAGCATTTCTTAAACAGTTCTTAAACTCTCAAATGAAAATCTAGAACTATCTAGACCCACGGTACTTCAGAGAATTACGGATATTAACAACTGCTCTCTGAAATATGAAACCTTCCATTGTGCTCTATCTAATACCTCGCCCTACCTATTGTGTGTTGTCAGACTCATTAGTAATCCATTACGTGACGCTGACCTAGAGACATCGTCAAGGGGCTGTATTCCCTATACCTGAATAACAGCTCTGACCAGCAAGGTTCCAATTATCGATGCAAGTGGGAGAGTCCAGCCATAGGAGAACATCTTGATTTGCTCTAAATGTATATCAGTCTTGACCAAATATATTTCTCTATAGTTTACATATTATTGGTATAATGATATGATACAGTCTGTTATGGAGATTTAAAAAGATTGGTACTTATTGAGTTACTGTTTGATAAAATGACAAGAGTATTGAGGAAACTATAAAATAAAATCACTATAGTTGATAATACGGTAGTTGTGCAGAGAAAAAGTACAACTACCGTATTATCAGCTATTGGGATTTTATTTTACGATGTTCTCAATTCTCGTGTCGTTTCATCAAACAGCAACACATTAACTATCAATCTTTTCAAATTCAGATACGGACTGTATCATATTATTGTACCAATAATATTTAAACAGCTTTTTACTTTCTCTCTGCACAACTACCGCATTATCAGCTATTGTGATTTCATTTTATTTTATGATATATTCCGTATA